>NW_010208398.1:48764-52504 GCF_000695765.1 Mesitornis unicolor | reverse complement strand
GTAGGGAAACCCCCAAGAATTTGCATGTGGTTAATTCTGTAACAGGACTCAGCTGGCCACAAAGCTGGAATGGTATTGGCCTTGGTTCAAGGAGATATGTGCTTGAATTTAACCAGGGAAAAATTTACTCATATAGTAACGGTTTGGTTTGGTGTAGATCCATTTGGCTCACTCATTTATGAAACTGCTCTTTCACAGTAAAGTAGTCAGTAATATATTCTCCATGCCATAAATCACTGGTGTTAGGTATCACTATACTACAGCAACTTTGCTGAAACAGTTAGGCTTTGCTTTTGGTGGCTTCTGTATTGACCATAACAAACTTTGCATATGTGGTAAATTTCACTGACTGCTCTCAAGCCTGGCACTGGATTACAAGAGGTGAAATATTAGACTTATACACATCTACAGTTAAGTAAAGTGAATGCTTTGCTAAATAAATGTTAGATCTGGCCATGATGGAATAGTTTTTTATTTATTAGTACTCCCAGTCTAGCAAAAAAGTGTCATGGAAATTTATCAGCCCAGACAGAAATACCTGCTCACCCACACTTTACCACAATGATTGATGATAATGAAAAAACGAATGATATTTTACTCTCATGTCAAAAAAAAAATAAATAAAAAAAAAGAAAAAAGAAAATAAACCCTCACCTCAAGTGAGTAAAATCTTCCCAGGTCTGTATGGTGTCAGCAGCTAGCAAAAAGAGACATTCTCTCTCTCCATAAAATTGCTATATGCCTTCTTTAGTTCTATTTTAATAGTTCTGCATTTATAGCACTGTCATTCAGACTGGTAAAATGTCTGAATGTTAGTGTTTTTTACAGTTTGAAGTAAATTGTTTCTCAGCATCTTTGGGCTCATGAAATTCAGAACAACCACAGGAGAACGCAGCAATAAAAGCCAGCCAGTTCCACCGAAAGGTGCTTGCTGCACCACAGATTTCAAGGGGTGCACGATGTTCATTTCAAGCTGCTGGCAAATGCCATGTTGTAGCTGCCTGGTTCCAAGCAAGTGAGAATAAGCAGGCACAAGCATTCAGCAATGGCGCAAACCCAACAAGGAGCAGCCTGGTTGTCAGCAGCTGTGTGAAATCAGCAGAAGTCAAACCAATCTGCAGTGACACAATGTTTTCCCCAGAGTCCTGACTTACAATTATCTTTACATGAAGCTTTTTCCAAAATTGTAGAATAAGTGCAGCTAGAGATTTGTAAATTAATTAGAAGATCTACAGTCTTTCTTGTGCCCTAGCAATGTAAGTTAACATTGTATTTTGAATTACTCAGAAGTTCAGCTTGAAACAATTCATGAAATGGACACTATGTACATTACTAGATTACAAACTGAAATCTTGAAATATCACATTTTACTGATGAATCTGTTATGCTGCCTGTGGTAGGAAGAGGGACGCCTGATATTTTTGGAAGCAAGAAGTGAATACTTTCTCTTCCCTTCTCTGTACTGGTAATACAGCACTAAAACTGAACATGATCTTTGAATATTGAAGAACTTTCAATGTGGTTCAACTTCCAACTGTAAAAAAATTAATTAGACCATTTGATTTCACTGGCCTTTTCAGTCACCAACTTTTTTTCTTTACTGAAAAATACCTTAACTTGAGTTACCGGGCTGGTCCCTCTCTTCTCATTTTTCATCCCAGTAGGTGAGAGTGCCCCTGTTGTATTTGGTGGCTGTGGAGTAGATGGCATTTTGGCTCCAGGAGAAACCTGCATGCTTGCCAGCTGAGCTGCATACAGTTGCTGGAAGACAAGAAGATACAACATGTATTCCTGAAAAATTCCTATAAAAAGAAGTTGTAAATTTGCATAATTTTTATTGCTCTACTGTTTCTTCTCTTAAAGGAATTATCAATCTTCTTCAGCACTTTCTTGTTTGTGGCTTTTCCCTTCTTGTTACTGTAAAAAAAAATAAAAATCTAGAAAAACTGCTACACACCACGGTCCTTTTTTCTTAATTTGACCTTTAGCTGCTTTTTTATTTTCTCATAGCTAATGATGGCCATGGTAATGAGCAAAAGGTTATACTGGGCCCAAATATTAAAACAAAAATGGCAAAATTATAAGGCCAGATACGAAAAGGAGGTATAAACCTCTGTCAGAAACAATGCTTCAGCTCTTTCTGTTCTTACCCAGAAATTACCAGCCAACTCCAGAACCTGACATTTGCTACCAAGAGGCAATGCTTCATCTCCTCTAGACAGCAATGAAAATTAAAATAGGCAACTCAGTGCACAGTGATTGTTATAAATTCTATAAATGTTAATAAGGAATATAGTCCTTAAAAAATTCCTGTAAATAGTGATGAAGATTAAAAAAAGCAAAAACCCTCATGGTACTTTTCAAAAAGTATAACTGAAACATAATAAAAGACTTCTACATTTAAATAAACTATTCCTACCAATCTAAAATGTTTAATGAACAAAACCAAATAGGTTTAATTTCCTTCCAGTGACCAAATTTAAACCCTCACCTTGAATTAGCATCAGAAATAATTCTTCCACCATAAACAGAGAAGATCTTAATCCCTCTTCGACACATAAATCTATATAAACTTTGCCTTATTAGTGAGAACAAAGCCAGGTGGTTTGTATGTAGTTTCCAACATTACTATCATTCAGAGGGACAAATAAAAAAAATTACAGTAATCAAAAGCAGACCTTTCAGCACATGTAATTAAATGAAAGCTTAATAAAGAATAAATTGCAAGAGCCAGATGTGCTTATGTCATAATTGTTGCTTTCTTTGGAACATTTTTTCTACTATAACAAGCCTCCACAGAAATGAAAGTTACACAATGCTGTAAGCTCAGTGACTCAGTGGCCAGACAAACACGTGAAGTTGGGGCAGAGTGAGAACACGGGGTGACAAATGAAAACTCTTGTTTGCTTGCTTGCTTGTTTCCTGCCACCCTTTTTCATCACACAGAGGCTACAAAGAGATCACATATTAATATTTTTAAATCAAAGGTGTTTAAATATTTTGGTTAAGGTACTATTTTTTCCTGTCCTAAAAAAAAAAAAAAAACGAAAAATTGAAAATAGAAAAAATTCCCAGCTTTTGGTCATGTCCTGAAGAATGAAAATGAAGCATTTTATACAATAGTAAGTAGGTTTTTATCCCCCTACTAGTGGGATCTTATCCCTTCTAGCATATTCTTCAGCTCAATCTATGCATGCTTAATAGGTTGTTCTGTTTATGTGAGTGTATGAAGCACATTTCACAAATTTCTGAAAACCTGCACATTCTCAGCTCAGAAATAAACAGGCACTGTACTATGACAGAGGCAATACAGTAAGCTTGAATACAGTTGAAAGACAAAACCCAAAGACTATAAAGGCTTTCTCAGTATTCAGTACTTTGTCTATTAAAATATTTTTCCTTCTCTAAAAAAAGAAAATTGGGAACCTATTTAACATCTACTTCAACTGCCTGAGGGAGATAAATTAGATTTTACTAAAAGTAGACTAAACCTTTATTACTTAATGTAGTGTGTATTACACTTTCTACAGTGGGAAAGGAAATCTATGTAAAAACAGATCCAGATTTACCTACTAAAGTACAAAATAATTTCCTTTTCACTTCTCAGATAAGCTATTAGGGAAAAAAACGGGGGGTATGAGTTATTCTTTCTATAAAATTCTGTCTTCCTTAGAGGATAAGAGTTGATAATCAATGATGGCAAGCAGCATAGTACGGTGAGTGGACCCATGCTGGCTGCC
>NW_010208398.1:31915-48733 GCF_000695765.1 Mesitornis unicolor | reverse complement strand
TGCCCCGATGCGGGCCGCCAGCGCCCCCCCCAGCCACTCTCGGCTCCCCACACCTCAACAGGACGGGGAGCAGCAAATAATATGGAATAATATGGGTCAAGATGAAGACAGGGAGATCAGTTACCAGTTGCCAACACGGGCAAAACAGACTTGGCTTGGGGAAAATTAATTTAATTTACTGTCAGTTACAATAGAGTTGGATGGTGAGAAACACATCTGAAAACTAAAAACCCCATCCCTGCTATTTGCCCAGGCACAGCTTCACTCACTTCGTTGCCAATGACTCCACCTCCTCCTGCTCTGGTCTGGCTGCTGGCAATGCTGTTCCTCACACTTTGCCCCTCACTCCTTGCTGCCTGTGTGGTCTTTTGCCCGTTGTGGAGAACATTTTCCCAGAGGTACCACCAGCTCTGTTCTCAGACTCGGTGGTGCCCTGTGGTGGGCCGGAACTGGCTGGGTCCAGCAGCAGGCAGCCCCCAGATGCCTCACCTCACAGCGGCCACCTCGCAGCCCTCCTTCTGCCAAGACCTGGGCACAGACACCGGGCACACACAGCAAAAGGAGCTTGTAGCTCATGACAAATAAGCAAAGGTCTGTTTATCCTCTCTAAAAGCTGCAGCTTTATCTTGACAGGATTATCTCAAGATCAATGCAAAGAGAGATGTGTGACACTGGTCAGAGGAGGTCTCATGGGTGACCTGGAACCTGAGTCCCCACAGGACTGGCAACTGAAATATCCACAGCACTTTAAGGGTCACAGAGATAGTAACAAGAAAAGTGGGCTGTTATAGTAGTCACCAGGAAATTGATTTTGGAAATTCAAACATTAAAAGCACAAAAAAATTAGAATTACACACCACTCCCTTCCCAGTGTGCTGAGGGCTCTATTAGCTGTATTGCAAGTACTGTGAGGAAGAAATACTTCTAAAGAGATACAGAGAATAAAAAAAATGTTGTTATCTGTATGTGTGTGTGTATAATTCATCACTGGGTTACTCCAAGGTCATAGTACTGGCTTTAGCCTGGCTTTTCTATAAATTGGTTTTACACCATAAAAGGAAAGGTAAAATTAAGTAACAGTAATTAGCTTTCTGGTTTGCCTAGACTTTGAAACAAAGCTGCTCCACAAATGAGTGCAGATCTTCCAAGAAGTTGCACTAGCACTAGCAACACTGCTACGTGGACCGACAGGCTGTATAACTTCTTTTAAATACCAGTTTGTATGGGGAGCTAGCCAGTTTGGAAAAATATGTACATGCCACCATTGCAGGTATAAAAAGGATATTTTTTGCAATTACCACTGTTGTGGCTCAAAATGGCAATTTAGGACCTCACATTGAGATGGTCAGGTTGTGAAATTTTTATTTGTAATGTTAAGGAGGGGAAAAAAATGCCGAAATATTGAATAAATGTTAATTGTTAGCTTTTAATGCACAAAAGCAAAAGTTTCAATGGAATTTTTTCATATTAAAATTGAAAAAAAATTTGAAACTACCAACTACTGAGTAGTGAGTAAAAAAATTAACCTGCCTCAAACTCTGGAACATATCTTATTTTCAATGTACGTCTAGCACATAAAGAAAAGGGCATTTCATAACCCTTATACCAAACACTGACTCAGAAGGCTCTTGATTACAAATTAGATATTCAAAACCATCAAGTATTCATGATTGTTTTAAGAAGCCTTAAAAATTTATAGCCCGGGTTTTGTTTTTTAAAAGGTCACTAAGTTAGATTATTACAATCCAGTTCCCAGCATCTAAATATAAGTAGTTCTGATTTTGAGTTACTGAGTGCTCCTGCATAGTTAATAATTTTGAAAACTATCTCACTTAAGGTACGTGAACAAGGATGTAGTTGTACAGTTTTCAGAACTAGGTTTCTTCTAATGTTACGATCTGACAGTGAAGAGTGGGATTTTGAAAGGCACCTATGAACTTACAGGCTTATAGACTTAAGCACTTGTTACTGAAACTCTATTCCAGCAGTAATCAACTACAAATCTGAGGGGAATTTATGAAAGTTGAAGGTCACTATAAGCCTGAATGAATCTATCTAATAAAAATCAGACAAGTGGGAAAGTGCTGTACTCAGCATGTGTACAGTACAGCACAAGTACATACTGATTTTTTTTTACCTAGAAACAGCAGAATTTATACCAAGCCTTTGCTGTAGCTTAAAGCTACCAAGAAGAATTGAATCACTAACAAAAATAACAATCCAGGGCTGGTAGTGGTGGTATTTTCTGCTTCAGAAATTGCCTAAGGCCTCTGATGAATTATTTCCATTACATTCTTTTTACAAAAAGTATCATCCACTATCTAAAATTTGTCAAAAAAACTATGAACTAATAATAGAGTATCCTGACTGAGCCAGTTGTTAAAATCTTTCTTAAAACCATGTGTTTCACATTGCCCTTGCGAGATATTTTCATGATACAGAAGGATAAGGCCTTGCTGCCAGCCTTCATTCATGCCTTGCCAGAAGACAAAGGCCTTAAGCTTACACATCCCTTTCTCAGCTTTCAATATTTTTTCAGTAGTTCTTCAATTAGTTTTTTCAACTAGCTTTAAATAATCAAAACTCTTATTAGCTCAGGTCCCTTTCCTGTTCAACTTTTTGCTTGTATGTAGGCCTGTGACGTTCCTAGGCACGCGCTCTGCCGAATGACACTGAGCACAGCAAACCAGCACAGAGGAACCTTTCCATGCATCAGCTGTTTCCTTTCCTTTTTATGGCAGGAATACTGATACTTACCTCTTAGGCCACAGCATCCACAGCTAAACAAATGAATAAAGGTGAAGAATGTTGAGAATCAAATGTTACAGAAGTAACACATGGTGAGGAAAATAGAAAGGGCCTTAAATCAACACAGTTATGGGAGATTTGCACTGACAACAACTTGTTACGTTCGTGACAGGCTGTTTTACCACCTAAGATGGAATTATGATAATCATAAACTTCTTACCAGTGGCTTGTCAAGGAAAGGTGTTATGGAAAAAGTTTGTTTAGAGAAGGTATTTCAATAAAGAGAAAACTATCAGCTGCTGTATAGAGAGGGAGTTTCTTTAGATATATGAGCCCAGGGAGGAAATGGAGAGAGCAGTTGCACTTGTACATACGAAAACAAAAAAGGCAAAGGCTAGAGGCATTTCAGCTGACTGTGTTGGTGAAGGAGGCTTTGGTCACAGCAGTGGGGATATAATTCAGATGTTATTCTTTGCAGCAGAATTCTGAAGAAACTATAGCAAAACCATGTGTGAAATATGGAGATAAGAAAGAAAGTGTTTGCAATAGTCAGCATAGCAGATAATCAAATTGCAGGTGATGAGGGCTGTCCTAGCAGGATGAATTGCAATGGATGTACCTGGGAGATGACCCACAGAGAAATTCAGTAGAAGGTGGCTTGATTCAAGGAGAAAGAAGGGATCTGTTCTAGAAACATTTACTGATTTATTTTGTTTTACTAAAATATTTATGACCAAACTGAAAATACATTCTTCTTTTTCTGTATTTGTTCATTATTTCTACAAAGGTGCTAGAAATTTTATTTTATTTTAATTTTTTTTGCTCAGAAACAAACGCTAAATTTTATGGACCCTGATTAATTCTGAAGTCTTCCATGACTAAAAATGCAAATCCTATGTTACATCTTCAACAAATACATTTGCTACAGTAAAGGAAACTGAACAATAAAACTACAGAGAATCAAGTGAGAATCCTTATTTGTCAGCATTTTAAACAAATTGTGCAAAGCTGAAATATCTTATTTATAGAGATGAAAGTTCAGCTATTTAGACAATGAGTAATTTGGTTTCTAAAGATGAAAAACTCTAAGGAGTGACTGCAAGTGCTGTTGAAATCCTGCACTACAAGAGTAGTAGTGCAGTTATTTTTTCCATAGTATATTTAGTACATACTGTTGCAGAGTTATAATTCCAGAATTTTCCGAGTATATAACATGCAATAATAATACTAAGAACTGTCTGATCACAAATGGTTTTTACAAGTTCACCAAAACCAGCAACATCTCTACTAGTTCTAGTGCACATTTCTGAAAATAGCCCCCACAAAACACCTTCAACACCCCACCTTCAACAGACTGCTTATTTTTAGTATTGTTGTAGAGGTGCTTAAAATAAGCTTGCTGTGAAACACATGAAAGGAAACAGAGTCTCTGTTTGAGAAATACTTTCTTCTGTTTGGAGGAAGAATGGATTAGTGCTCAAACAGAAGTTTTGGGTATCATAGATGACAATTATGGAAATAAAGGATGAGTGCTGACTTGAGCCCAGTGTCACTGGTACAGTCTTCAGGAGTTCAGGCAAGGTAACATCATCCAAAAGCAGCGCAGAAGTGTAAATATCCTACTCAAAAATTTCACACACTTCTTAATCTAAGTGCAAGAGCTGTTTCTAAAGTAATGTTAATGGTACTTATTCCTTCTTATTTTTGTATATAAAGGTCAGGTTTTTAATTGACATGTATTTTGCACCAAATACATTCAGTGAACACTGCAGTTGAGGCCTCTACTATAGCACCAAGTTAAGAAATGAGGTTGTTGGCTTACGTATATATATTTTTTAAAGCACATTGTTGTTTTTCTTTTTGTTTTAAGATTATTGGTATGCAGATCCTTAGGGTAAGAGATAGGCTAACAGAAAACAACATCCAGAAACACAAGACAGCCTTAGTAACTCATCTGCAGCTTAACCATGTGGCAAACCCAGGGGCAACTCAAAGGCAGCTACTGCTTGTGGAGTCTGCCAAGAAGCCAGATGCCATCACCAGAAAAACACCTTCCACAGGTCAGCATCTGTGTCTTAGCAGTGCTTTCCACACAAAAGGAAAAGGAGGAGGAGGAGAAAGAGAAGGAAAGGAAATGTACATACACATGAAAGCAACCCTTGTTTGAATTTAAAAATCTAAAACTTGGAAAAACAAGATCCCTTCAAATTAGTAGATAGAATATTTTATGCTTAAAGTGTATGTTTTCTTCTTTTTACAATATATTTGTGCAGGTTCTACCTGCCTAAACAGTGTATTTTATAAATTTGTTTTGAGAAAATTTGTCTGTCTCACTAGCATTTTCTCATTTTGTTCTAAGAAAAATGTTAACGATTGAAAATAAGGTGAGTTTTATAGATCTTCCAGTACTGTGGGCCAGACCCTCCTCTCATTTTCACATGTGCCACCACACAGATAATAGTAGTTTACTGTTTAAGAATCAACAAGTATGCAGCATCAACATAACTTACAGGTTTATGCTAAATAACTGAGAACTACTTGGCTTTACATGGCTGTATCTGAAATGGCCTCAGTCAAGTACAGCTACATGAAGTTGGAGTGACAATTAAGTAAAAAGTATTTGATTTAGAAATATGATAAATAATAAGTGACAATACACTGCAAGTGCTTCTTTTTCTCTACAGAACCCAGGTGTCATAATGTAAGCACGTGGTACCCTTTTAACAGCATCATTCCCTTCTTTTCCCTGTTTGTACATGCCTAACCTAGTCACAGTGGAAATTTAAATTTTAAACACCCACATATCACCCTACTGTAATGAGTGTGCTCATTGTTACAGAGTGCAAATAGCCTCTAATTCTTATAACATACCAAATAACTTTGTGAAAAAGCATTAAGGCATAGCACAAGCAGGCAGCTAATAAATTATCATAACTAATGTCATAATAACAAAGATTGTTGCAGTGATTATTTATGCACTCGCTGGCTAATGCACTCTCAGATTTAGTAAAGCCCAATATGTGCAAACAAATGAACTGTATTTGTGAAAATACAAATATGCTTTGAAGTCACAGATAGAAGGTAGAAGACTTCCGTTTTCCCCATATGTTCAGGTGTGCATCTACTGAAAAAAATTTTCTCAGCTAAAAGAATTATTTTAACAGTTATTCATAATAACTCAATTCAGGGTTTTTAAACTATTAACACCAGTAATTTCAGTGTCTGTCAGTTGCTATTCTATATATTGTCAAGGGAAATTTTTATTCCACTCAATTCCTGTCTTAGGAGAAACAAATTCCTGCTTTGCTTCTGTCTCATTTTTTTTGCTTCTGCAAATGTAGATACCTAATTTCACCACTGAGTGTCTGCCAGTTCCTACTCCTTTGGCTGACCTCAAATTCATCGTACTGGTTCTGAAAAAGAAAAATAATGCTCACTTCTACTGCCCTGCTGTGCATAACGCCCAACCCATACCAAAAATAAAAGAATCTCTACACATTTTAGATACTGCAGCTTGTATTGGAGAGTTAAGAACCTCTTATGCAAAATAACAGCTTTATTTTGTTAAAAGTGCCTAACTTTAAGTGGACCATGGAATATTTATGGCTCTCAGTAGTCCTTTGAAAGAGTTATCTTATGTTTTTATGCCGATCATGGGTCAGAGGTTCAAACCAGCACTTCTTTCTGTCACTCCTTATATGTTTTACTGTAATTTACAGCTCAGCAAGAGGACTCATAAAACAAAAGTGTCTATTTTACTTCAGCAACTAATTCTAGCTAATCAAAGCTTTCCAGCAAAACAACCCAGCATGAAACTCGGCGTGGAAAATATGCAGAGAACAAAGCGTTTTGTCAAATAACACATCTCATGATGTAAACACATATGTCTCTTATAGGAAATTTTATCGCTTCCACATTACCAGCACACAAAAGGAGCATTCTTGTCACAGACCTGGTGCGACTGTGGAGCCATCGTCATTGAATACAAGAGCTTGATTAGGTTCCCACACAGATATGAATAGATTTTCTTTTTTGAGTGTAATGCTGCCTTTCTTATGTCTTAAACAGACTAGTAATTGTGGCTGTAAAAACAGTGAATTATGTTTGGACGACATTTGTTTCTTCATATTTTTTTTAGCTACTCAGTGACACCAATTATCCCATATGGTTGTCCTCTTCTGGAAAGTCTGAGTTAATCCACAGCTGTGAAGATGAAGATGTACCCAGCAGGCTCTAAATCTGGTGGGTCTCTTGTCTGTTAATAAAGTCCACAGTCTGCTGGACAGATGTTAAGAGGATCTATTAAATAAGTCAGTGACAAAGAACCAGGCTTCTGTTGGGGAAAATAATTAGCCAAACCATATCTATTCTTCATAGATTTTCATTTCTTGCCTTATCTTTTAAAGAAACAAATTTTCATTACTTGATAGAGAAGAGTCCCATAGGTCCTGCTCAAAATACGAATGAACTAAATTATCACACTGGTATCTGTCCCGAAGAAATGATAGATCTTTTTGTCTTTGATTCATGCTTACATGCTGTGGTTCCTGCACTATTATTTAAAGCTTGGTTTTATTCATCATAGTATGGGCTGCTTGTACTGGGACATCCTGAATAATTATCGTGAACTTTAAAGAACCTACTTGAATTTTAATGCAATGGGACAAGTAAACTGAATATGAAATTATCATTTGACTATTTTTTTCTTTAATTGTTATTAACTTTGCTTATTCTTCAAGAAAGGGATTATAGATAATACATTCTCACCCAAGAGCTCATGCTCATGAACTGGGTGGGTGGGAAGGGAACAACAACAAACCAGAAACCAATCAACCAACCAACTAAACAAGAAAAAAAAAGGGAATGAGAAGATACCTGCAGCAAGATTCATGTTTAGAGACTTAGTCACTCAGTTTTCCCTATCCTCACTTATTTATCATTATGGCCTGACAGTATCATTATCATCATTATAGCTCTTCCAGTTACAGCCATGTAAAAGTGGAGAAATGATACAGAGCTAAAGTGTATGCACCAGTACAATCATGAACTAACTTGCCTTCAGGCATATGTGCACTAAGGTTCTCTTAAGATCATTTCTGTTTTGTTGGCGAACTGTATTTCTCATTCTTTTGACCTCATGCTGCTTTGACGAAGTACAAATGGCCATCAAAACAGCTCATTCTGCTGCCTAAATGCAGGCAACTTTCATTTAGACATTGTTCCTGAGATCATGCCCCTTAGAAATCAAGTGGCTTTGATTTCATTGAATTATGACAATTAAATAAAAACTGTCAGTTACTGCCTGTTCACAACCTGTTTACTGTAAAGCTGTAGGGAGAGCCAAGAAAGAATGCTTAGAGCTCAAATAAATAATCAATCACTGCAAGTTGCTAAGACAATGTATATAATTTGGCATCTGGCAGTTACCTCTCTAATACTGTAATTTTTTTCTGCTTAGGAAGTAAAGTCATTGGGTTATTAGTTTTACAGTACCTTGACCAGTTTCCAAGATAAAATGTCACCACATCACTCTATGAAGCTGCTGGGAATTTTTAATGAGACAGCATCAAAACTGTGAAAGAAAAGTTTACTCTCTGCAAAAAATATTAATTCAAAAATGTATCCTAAAATTGTTATACAATTGAAGTTCAGACAGCACATTAGGTATCTTATATCACCATAGAATATAGGTAATGTTTGCCCTATTGAAACAAAATAACTACTCGGCTCACAGGTGTCAGAGTCTGTGATATTTAAATGAGACTTTCTGTTTCTTGCAATGTAACCGAGTCAAAAATCTAACCCTGTAAAATGTAGGAATAAGTCTCCCAGAGAATAAACTGTATTTCTGCCATGTCAGAAAAGAATAAAAGGCAGGCCAAGGGAACAGAGTAAGAGGTATAGGGGAAAAAAATTAAAAAGCCTTCTGTAGTAAATACGGAGCTCTTGTTTTCTGAAGAGAAATTCCCTTCTGAAGCCATGGACTGGAGGGAGAGGCAAAAATCCTCATTGACTTGGCGGCTGTCTCACCTCATTTCACTCTTTTTTTTCTTCCCCCTGCTCCCCGTCTTCCAAACAGACTGAGTGTTGGTCTGCTGAGAATAGGATGCTAAGCCACTTTTCCTGTAGAGTTTTTAAACTGGGCCTCTGAGAAAGTGTTTGATACAATTCAATGACTGAAGTAATACCTTTGTCCATCTGAGCATTAAATGGCCCATTGAAATACAGCTTAGTTAGAAAGAATTTCAGTAAATGGTGCTTTCTAATTTTTTTTTATTATTATTCCTCTCCCAACAGATTACAGCCTGGATCTGAAAATGCAGTTAAATCACTTTTGGTTGCCTCTCAGGTCAGGCCTTTAGCCAGTGTTAATTAAATATAACCCCTTTAGAATACTGGAGGTTAAATGAAAGCAACAAACTGGTGGTCTTCAAAATATTACCTCATGCTCTCCAAAAAGCTGTAGTCTGTCAGGGAGAGCCCTCATTTAAACACACTGATCTTAACAATGAGAATTTATTTTGGGGGAGAGGGAGCAGGAAAGAATCCATGCTATTGTGTCTGACAGCCAGTAATCACAACACATTAAACACCTATTCCCATGCAATATACCATGTCTGTTGTGTTTAAACAACACACATCATAAAGGGAAGTGCTGCAGCAGACAGTTTTGGCTGTAGCAGCACATACAGTACAATTTTAAACTTGATAAAGCGAAACTATAAAGAATCAACGCATAAGTCAGACAGCTTCCATACTTAATACTTTTCCCTGCATCTATTAGAAGTTCCCATTTTTGTCTCTAGTAGGCACAAACATTAGTATACCTTCAATTTCCTGTCTTCAGTCACATTTTTTTTCTCTTCCATACAATTTGACCAGATCATGAAATTGCAAAGTAGCTGAAATTGCTCTTTTTCATCTTAAGGATTTTATATCAGAAAGGGACCTTTTTCTGTAAGCTATTTGTTTCCTCCTTTGTAAAAAGTTTCCTAAAGCATTCATAACAATTGTACTATTAAATTAGTTTAAAGAAAGCTTTTTAATATCTGATAATTAGTCTTGTCTTTCTGAACATGACTTTACTGTAAATACTCCTCCTTGACTATCCCTTTGTCCCAAGATTCCTTAGAAGAACGCAACCAAGCGATAATTCAGCATTATTGCTGCTTCAGTGCACTAATCGCTTAAAGAGCAGCAAGGACCCTATGTTTACTGCCACAAGGCTCCTACAGCCTCCTGGCCTCAGGCAGGCTTCCCAGCCCAGCAGCATCCAGATGTCAAGAGGAATACCCAGGTCCTGATGCAGCATGCTGTTCCATTCCAGCATGGCCTAAACATCTGCTTCATCTGCTGGCGTGCAATCTGCTGAATACACTGAGACTGCCACATCAAGCAGGAATTGGATGAGGGTGGGAGTGAAAGACTGCAGTGGCATACCTCAGTGTACATATCACTAAAAAAAACTCTATGCAGACACAAAAACTAACATAAAATGCCTGGAACCCCAAAACTGGAGTTTGATCATTTGCTGTCTCAAATGGAGCTCTCTGGACTAAAAATCTGGACAAATAGCAAGGATGACAACAGGACAATTAAGAAAAACCCACCTTTGTATGCAACATGTGCTTAGCATTTTTTCTCCTAATGGAGTAAGAGACCATCACAGCTTAGCTTCTCATCTCTCTAATTTTAATCTGGTTTAATTCTTTATGGTGTAAGAAAAGGACAAAAGAAGTAAAAGCACAGAAGTATGTAACACAAATTGCTTGCTGCAGTTATAGCAACTCTATATACAAAATATTTTAAAATGAGGTGAACCTAGGCATCTCTTACATATTTATAATTTGCTATAGCTAGTAACTCAGGAATGCTAAAACAATAATCATCTTCTGTCTAAACGACAGGAATGTGTAAACGTTGACATTGTCTCCTGAGGCATGACAAAACCAGAAAGCAGTTTAGCTGATCTAGATTAAGTTCTGACAAGGAATAAAGGAATTTTAACTGTTCTCATCTCTTCCACTTTGTGTATCTATTCTTTTGTATCTTTACTAGCAACAATAATGGAGTAGTTGCCATGCAGGGTTTTTGAGTAGTTTATGAAAGCAAGATCAAAGTCCAAACCGAGAGTGAAACTTTTCTTTTTTCCCAGTATTTTTTCACAAAAGGAGGACCTAATGAGAGGTAAGAGGAACCTTCCTCTGCAGTTGCAGGGCAGGAGCACTCCTACGGTGCAGCCTTCTGACTTACTCTTTTCTCTGGCCAGCCTGCAGACATAACTTACCTCTGTGTGCTGAAGCACAGAAGGCAGGAGTGACTAAATACGTCCATGTCCCACGTTCATATGGGATGAGCACTTGTACCCAGAAAGCAGAAAGTGTCCCTCAGACCTTCCATTAAAACACACTCTCTGTGAACCTGAATGAGTTACCATTTTCTTTGTGCTGCTCATGACATGGATGCACTGTTGCTGCATTACTACAGCAACAATACATACAAACTTCATCAAGAAAGACAGCAGAAGCGCCAATAACATCTTTCTCTTAAGCACAAAGATTCACATTCCTTCATTTAATGCTGTCAGTTTACTGGTATGCTACTTTTTGATCACAGTCCTCCTGTTATTTACCGTGTACAGGAAGGAACACAATCAACTTCTCTTTGTGATTTTCCCAGGTTATTTGTTGTACTACACAGCTTGGAAATTGGAAAGGAAAATCTTTTAACTTTTTAATGATTTTACAAAATAACTGTGACATACTCGGCTTAAAATCTGATATAGAAGTAATGAGATAAATAAAATATAAGTCCATTTAAGCCTAAATACCTTTGGTAGAAAGCCAGTCACAGCAAAGGACAACTGCATTTGCTTGAAAAAGTAATTTTGAATTTCCAGTGGATAATGTTATTTGACAAAAACAGCAAAATGTTGCAAATAAATCTTTATGTGAATTTCCTATGTTTGCTGCTATTAGAATTTGCTTTTGGCATTCTATAAATCCTACCTCATAAAAATTGTGGATAGCACTAAAATTAACAGAGTAACAAGCTCACGTAGGAAAGCGAGCAAAGACCAGGAAGCACGGCTGTAAATACACCTGCAGCCACAGGCTCCAGTAGTTTTAACTCCTTGTCCTGTATCCAAGGAAAGGAAATAAGGATCGCTTATTTAAAAATAAAATATAACCAGATTTATCAGGAAAATATTAAAGTATAACCAGATGGTTCTACTGGAGTGCAGGTTTTTTATTCACTTTATGCTATCATAACGGTAGCTTCTCAAAGGATAACTTCTCTGGTGACACTGTAAATCAAATTATTCATAGAAAGAATTCAAAATGTTTTCTGATATTCTTCTGGAAGCTCTTCAAAAATTGGGTTTTCATTCCTTACTGCTAATAAAAAGTATCTTTGACAATAAACGTGAGAGATCTATATGAAGAGCAGTGAACTCACTCAGACAGTTTCAGGCTCTGTAGAAATGTATTCTGGACTAAAGCTGGTGTAAAAAGGAGTCGCTTAAAAAGAACCCTAGTGATAAGGGAAATCATATGATTGAAAGGCAATTAAATACACTAGGTTTGCTGAATGGATGATAGCTATCAAAGCTGATAAGATTTTGCATTTCAGAATTTCATGTATTTATTTTTAAAAATGTTAACACACAGATAGGCTTTGTGAGAGAACTCAGGAGTTTCATTCAGGCTCATGTCAGCAGGATTACAAGCAATTATGAGTAACTGCTTGTTGAGCTGTGTGAAATGAGATGGTGAATGAGTTTCCTAGTAAGCACACGTCCATGTTACTGGTAGGATTGCCAGTAATGTGGACAATCTTAGTTGAAACGGTCTAAAAACATCATTATTCTCCTAATCCTACATGGGACAAAATCAATTCGGGGCAGAAGATGGTTGTGCAATTGCTTCTTCTAGTGTAGACCGTCTAGGTTTGTCAGCCTGGCAGCAGACAGAAAAACAAGAGGCATGAGTAAAAGAAAAAGAAATCAGGACATGTTAAAAAATGAACAGCAATAAATCTTCTCTAGAAATATTTATTGAGATCTGACGTAGGTTCGTGTGTTCACTGTTAGAACTGTACAGACACAGGAGAAAACTGAACCTCTGCTGATCATACTGAGAGGCAAAAGCACTACAATTTAGTTTCAACAGGCTCCCATGACAGAATAATGAGACACTGTCCCAATAATAAATAGGTGCAAGTCATGAAAAAGGAAGAGTCCCATTTAAACCACCTGTCTCAATTCCCACGTCTGAGTCACCACCTTATGAGAAGATGCCAAGGCAGCTCTACATTTAAGAGCTGAATTTTTGAAAGTGCTGCTTGAGGTCTGAAGCCGTAAAGTTTTCCTGCTGTTATGAGACAGACATTTCATGTGGTAGCTTGCAGCCATTCTATTATTTTCACTAGCAGAACCAGACGAAAGATAGGGATAATAAATACATACCAGCTCTACTAATCGGGAGAAGCTTTATCAGTCAGCTGGGACACATCTGGAAAAAAAAGTCACTCAGGTGCATCTCCAGCATCCCATCCAATTAACATACCATTAAAAATGGTTTGTCCTTGTTCAGCCTGCTGCCTTACCTGATAAGTCAACATATTTAAAATGTGTATTTAAATGCAGAAAACAGTGAAATGTTTTCTTTGTGAAGCAGAAAACTAGCCCAGTTCACAGGTATTTTAAAGTATTAGAAATAATTGTGCTTTACAGGCTGCTTAGCAGATCTCTCACACTGATCTTCTACTGCATATTTAGAACTTTCATGCACCTTCAAGCAAAATTAAAAATTTTCCTTAAAGGAAGTGCACACAAAATTATGCAAGACATATTCAAATGGACTTATAAAAATGACATCTAAAAAAAATGTTCACATTTGCACCTCAAAATGAGGAAACAGGGAACTTGCTAGTACAAATTAATTGTACGCTGATGTATTTTACACAAGTAAACATGAATTTGGCATAAGTCTGCCATGCTTCCTGATATGCAGTGGGTAAGACGATATTTCAGCAACAGTGCTGGGACCAGATTAAAATGGTTATGAGGTGTTGAGGACTGCAGCAGATGAGATGGTCTGGAGTGGATGAATAACTATAGATAGTTCACAGATGGGTTAATTAATAAAGCTGTAGATTAGTTAAATCTGGTGACTTGTTCCCTTTCTAGTTTGTGGGATAAATGATGCCGCTTTGTTGAAAGGACTTACCTCTTTTATTTCTCACTTCATTTCCAAAAATGCCAGTGGGCATGACAACATCCTCTCACTATTCCTGCATATGAAATACTTCTTCATTTGTTTTCATGTTTAGCTACTTGCTGTAATTCATGCACAACACCAAAACATGTCCTCTACTGTGTTGACTTCACTAGATTTTGTGAATGACTCCTCTAAGTCTTGAATAATCCCTTAACAGTGACATTTAAGCACTATGAGTTTTTCTTTCTGTATTCCTTCAGGAGCTCCTCTCTCCAGTCTCTTTTACCCAGGACTGATAAGCAAGCCTTCTGTTGGGCCCCAAGCAGCCTTCATGCTAAGTCCTAAGAATAGACAGGTGATCCCAATACTTTCTATGAGTTAGGACACTTCTCTGGTTTCTCAATCATATGGATTCCTAAAACATCACAGACCAAATACAACACATCTTAGAGAAGCCGGGTGTTGGAGACAATACCATTCCTGTTACGTCATCTAAAAAGACTCTACTCAGTGACAGCAACATCTACACACTGATCCAATGAGTTCTATCTTATCTTCTATGAATTTCCCTTTCTTTCTGAATTGGGTCAGTGGGAGGGAATACTCTCTTATAGTCAATGACCCTCCAAAATCAGGCAGGTGATGGTATCTTCCCAGTCCACACATTTTTAAGAGAATTCTTCTGCTTCCTTTGAGCATGCATGCGTGTGTGCATATCTAAACCTAGAAGCTCTCATCTAACCATCCTTATTCTTAGAACTTTTACTTCAGATGAAAGGTGAGTTTTATTTTTTTCCGTAACAATTAGTCAGGAAGGAATGATGATACAGAAGTGTATTATTTTCTTTTGTGTATAGATTTGGCTTAAAAGGCATTTTTGTCTTTAATCTGATTGCTGTTAAGTTCCCAAACATCCAAATATGTTAACACCTTCACAGGAAAAAATCCTTCACATATGTAATTTGTAGCCAAATTAAGCAGCTTGCTCTATGGTTATCAGAAGTATAACAAAATTCCAGAAACAGATTCACTTGCAGCTAATTCCTATAAGGCATATACCATATACATTTCTAGAAAGCTTGAAGGAATCCAACTGCCAGCTCAGAGTATGCCTCACAGTCAGCCTGTTCCCCAAAGGGATGCCACAGTTTTAAAAGAGCTTTAAAAAATGTACTCATCCCCTGATGGCACTCTGTAGTACTGGTGCCTCTGGTGCTCTGTCAGTAAATGCAGCAGTAACTTATTTGCTTCTTACGGCTTCCGAATGAATGCATACCCCAGGGAGGGAGCTTTGCAAAGCACAATTATTTTAAAATAGAGCCTGGGCTTTCAGTGAGGGGCAGCCAGCGGTTAAGGCAGTGAGAACATCTTGTTGATGCTGGAGGCTCAGCCTCCTCCAGTCACTTGGGCTCAAGCTTCTGCCTTGATACAGACTGAAGAGACACAGAAAACCTCCTGCAATCCAGGCTATAAGGATGACATCCTTTTAAACATACAAGTTTCCTGATAAGTGAGTTTATGCCTGTGCCATTTATGATCTCAGTGGTAAATTCTCCCTGGAACAGAGCATATGGGCCTGGAAGGCAGCTATCCTGCTTGGTAAGATCTAAAGGTGCAAAAGATGGGAAACATGCCAGAAGCCTGATCCCTAGCTGCCAGATTGAAAAGTCTTCCCTCTTGGGAGAGGAGAGCAAGCACAGGACAGGAGCACGTCCCAAGGTGGAGGAGGGGTTGTGGCTGGTATCCTTCCTGCGTCAGGGGGAAACACGCACCCAGGCTGTGTTGACTTGGCTTGCCACATCCAAGACAAGTACTAGAACTGCTACAGACTATAGAAACAGTCTCTTTCTTACACATTCCGTTAATTTTTTTTATTAAATAATGTGACACTGTTCTGTTAAGCAAGAATGAGAGCAATAAAACTGTTTGAAGCAGTCATTGGAGATGCAGGGCATTAAATTGGTGAGAAAAGAGTCTTGCAGCTGCAATGCTGCTGCACCAGGCTGATTACTCTAGATAGTGGTTTTGTTCGTTTGTGTGTCCATTATTGCTAACTTGAAAGGAACAGGGAGACTCCCTCTTATTTTGACCAGTGTTGCCATTACATGGGGAGCTAGGAAAATCTTCATGCTAAAAATTTCATCAGAATTTATATTTTACAGCAAGAAGACTCAATTTTGATGGGCTGTCTTTTCCTGATAAAAATCACTTCACCAGATAATTCAGTGCTGAAGTTGAGGAGGAGTAGGAGAAGATGGTGTATTAAGAAATTCTGCAAAGAAAGGAGGTCATATGGTGAAATATTGACTCAGTGACATCATTTTCATTGATATTGCCACTGATGTAATTCAACTTGATAACACAGATATTATATACAGAGACATAAACATTCAAGTAGGCAAAGACACAACTATAACTATTTCATTGATTTTAATTAAATTTTCCTAAGTATTGCAAGGTTGGCATATTTTTAATTTTATTTTCATTGAAGGGCTTGCTTGGTCTCTAAGAGCCCTAATAAAACCTCCTTTCAGCCTTTTTCCTTCCTCTGCTACAACTTAAATTTCTACATAAGAAAAGGACCAAATATTTAATTTACTACTTCCATATATTGAAATTTGCACACACCATTCCCTTAATTTAAGCCACTATTCACTGTATCATAATAAGGAATTTCTGTTGAAATATGCCCACCTAGAGCTCAGTAGTCTTTGAATGCTAGACAAAATCATTCTATAATGCTAATGAAGACAGAAATTCTGTCTGTAACAATATTAAGTTTGTTTTCTCTAGTGCTTCGAAGAAGTGAGCAATCTGTCAGTAATACATTGAGGAAAATTACTTGTCT
>NW_010208398.1:0-31884 GCF_000695765.1 Mesitornis unicolor | reverse complement strand
TCCTGCTGACAGTCACTTACTCACAGTGCTGACCCAAACATCCACCCGCTGACAAACAAATTACAGTGTCTAACTTTGAAAAGGTAACTTGCTGGTTTTAATTTTGATTGGTTCACCAAATTCCTCTCACATTTACCCAATTCCCATTCTTCATTGTGTTTAAGAAAAAGGGAAAACCTCATGGTCTTTGCATTTCAAAAAATTATTATTGCCTACATCCAAGAGAGTTATGTCAGATAAAACTGTTAAACCGAATCTAACCAACATTAAGACTGACAGCCCTGCCAGTGACTGACTGGGTGAGTGAACACATTACTGAGACAGAATTGTAGAAATTAATTTTCTTCAATAAAGTAATTTTTAAGGCTCATATATTTCACAATCTAAACATATGTCACCGTTTCATAAACAAAATAAATGGATTAAAAAAATACATTACCAATATGCTGACACATGGAGATATTTTAATTAGAAACCCTTAAGCTGTGTGATATTTAACTGCTATATTTGTTGAAGAGGAGCATGCATCATTTAATAAGACATAAGGCAGGTACATCACTTTGCATGATGTGGTACCAGAGTGGGATCAAATCACCCCCAGTGTGAGCTATCACTATCAGATCACATTAGCCCTACTAAAAAATTGCTTTAAGGTTACAATGTATAGAGGAAATTCCGTAAGAGCAGCAGTCCACTAAACCAAATTTTTCATTGAAATAAGCCACCAAGATTCTAGTTCCTGGGAATAATATTTCTTCATAAACGGCCACATTTAACATCTTAGCTATTTAAAGTCCATATTTACATGACTGTCACATTACATTGGCCTCTTTCCTGCACATTCTTCTTGACTTACTTTAAGGACTAGCACTAAAATAGCTGAGGAAAGCAAATGTCAACTATGTCCTGAAATTTATATGTGTGAGAGAATTGGAATAAGTAGATATGTAATATATTGTTTACTGTACTGAGTGCCCTCTGTTCTCTAAAGGTCAAAAGCATTATAACCTTAGAGTTACAGTTTCTGATTGTTCCCAGAGTTAAATACATTATCAGAATTAATGGTTCAAACCCTCAACCTTCAGATATATGAGTATTCATGCCTCCATCTGCTGAACTGTTCAACTAAAAATAGCGTTCTTTGGCCTTCCCTCTACTAATACTGTGCCCTTGAGGCAGGCTATGCAATGCTTCAGCAGTGCACTTGGATCCACACCCAGTGGCATAAAAAAAGGTCATTTGCTTTGTCTGCAATTAAAAAAGAGTATGGAGGAGTAAGATGAAATGGGAGGGGAGAAAAGAAATAGAAAAATACGTATTTAGTTAAAATTTAAGATTTTTTTAAATGGATTATGAAAACTTCAGGCTTCGAGAACACAGCTGCAACTATAGTTAAGTCTTGCCAAGGTTCATTAGCGTTATAAGCGATAAATTTTGAAGGACAAATTACACAAACAGTTTGAGGAAAGAGTTATGAATGAAAGCTTTTTTGTTTTGCTTTTTTTTCCTAGAGCTCACTTTGTTTAGGAATAACTCCAGCTAGCAGCATTGTAGTGCTTCCATTTCTATCAACAGTTTATCAGTCATGGTTGAAAGTGTTGCAACACTTCCTTATTTACCGCAAAGACTGCTTTGTAGAAACATCTAAGAATGATTTTTTGTAAACAATAAAGAATATACCTTGTTTGAAAGTAAGGGCATATAAATGACACACCTGCCACCACTGCCACTTCCCAGTAACTAAGTTACTGCTACAAGAACCATGAGAGCTGGGAAAACCCATTTCATGACCAAGTTCACTTATTTAGCAAGATTACTATACACAGATATCTAGAAGCTGTTATAATCTGTGCAGTCATCTGACAACTGCAGAAAAACATCAGGGAAACAGAAAAAGGGAGAAACTCCAGGTAGGTATAAAAGAGAGAAGCAAAGGGAAAATTATTGACAGGTTTTACTGCTCACACTGATTAATTAAAGCAATACACTTGTGTTACACAGGTGCCTCAAAACTGGTTCACATACCACTATGCATACCTGCTACAGGTGTATTTGGTATTATATCTGTAAACTATTTAGCAGGAGTTTGTTTTGATGGGATTCACTCACAGTTGTTCAAAGCTGGAGGGGTGAACAGAAATAGCTTTGTCCTTCCTCTTGGACTATACCTAGAGAACTGTTCCCTCATCAGCGAGACCCTCCATCACACTGAAAGCCCTAACAAAGCTTGGCCATCTCACAGGTATTATTTAAGTCTTGGCCAAGTTGTTGAGGAAACTGCTGAGATGGGGCTGAGCTGGCAATGGGAAGTGTGGAACACAGAGTATTAAGTCTTTTTATCAAAAGCATCATCAATGCCATCCTCATGAGATCAGTGTACAGATAAAAAGAAGCTATCTGATGTCAAACCAAAACAGAGCACTTCAGAAACATAGACTGGCATAAACATGTGGTGATTACTACTTTCTTTTAGGATACTTAAAGTTACAACTGAATATTAATGGTATTTTACTACTAACTGATCAATGTGATGCAAAATATTAAGAGTAGGTGGGTCAAACAGGTCTGTTGCTGAGGGAGAACTCTGTATTTATTTGATATTATTTATTTAGATTTTTTTTTTTTGCAAGGCCCATGAGAGTGAAACCAGTTACTTAAGAATTTCCTGTAAATTATTTCAGTAAAGTTTTTTAACTCATGGAAAGAAATTAAACCACTGGTGAACACAGACATACAATTCAGAGGAAACACATTCTGAAATCGATGTGCTAACTGGCTTGAATACGATTGGCAAATTGTTAATTACAAATTGCCCACTGGAGAAACATGGAATAATTGCTATCAGTACATGATGTACCTGGGAATACATTTTTTTGTGTTATTAGATTCAGTCCTTCCACAGAAGTTGTCCTAACACACAGAAAGATGAGAACACAAAATTGCTGCTAGCTCCTACCTGAAGCATGATCCTCCCCAAAAAAACATAAGTGAAAAAAGAAGAGAGTTTATAAGCTTGAAGCTGAAAGAATTTCTACTGCAGCTGTATTATGGAATATAATTTCGTAACTAATAAAAATGCCCCAGTAAAGTTGAAACATTGGAGCTACTGTAAAGCTTTTTAAACTGAAATAGCCTTCCTTCCCCAGGTTCTCCAAACATAGATATCACACACATGCTCACATGTAGAAACAAAACCAAACCTGCAAATTAATTAGCTATTTTTCCCACTGGCTGCAAGAAACAGAGATTAGTTTTGTGATCAGTATTTTTAAGTACTGGGAGATACTCAGATACCATGGTCACAGCATTCATGTAAATAAATAAGTGGGTGGGGTGCATGAAAGAGAGGAAGCAAAATAGAGAAAGAAGGGGGAAGGGAAGCAAAGCTGGAAAAATGAGATGAAATGCTACACCCCCAACAGTCTTCATGACACATCAGGTATAACAACAAACACACCCAAATAAGTGTTCATTTAGGGAACACTTGGGGCATTTACACAAACAGAATATTATAGCAGGAGTAAATAAAATCCAATTCAGCCAATCTATCAGATGAGCATGTATCAACTGCAGATTAAGTACTCTATTACTTAAGCTCTTATGACCATGACTTATGAAGATTTTGAAATCCCATAAAGGTGAAACTCAAATAAAGTAGAATCTCAAACAACTACAAACAAAAAACCCCCTCTATTACAACAAATATATATGAAGGGAAATTCTGGCCTCTCAAGCACTCAAATGTTTCTGAATTTATTAGCACCACTGTCTTTGCTTGTTGATTTCTTGTTAATTGTGTTTGTCATGTTTAACAGCTCAGTCTATCATTGCTGCAAATTAATGAAATTGCACTGTTGCTGTAGGTTCTGATCAAGGCTGATGTGCAAAGAGATCTGTGGGTCAAGCCACAAATGGATTTTGCAAAAGAAAAGAATCAGTGATGTCTGTGGTTTAAATCCTGTTTCTTTTGCAGTTGACAGTTGTAATTTTTTCTTGCTTTACAGTCTTGTGTAGGCTCACTATTTGTTGTATTGAATTCAAAGGCACCAAAAATAGTCTCTCTATTCACAAAGCAGATTTCTGAAGTATTTTCTCAACTAAAGCTAATGAAAATTCTGGTTCAATAACAATTAAAATACACATTTTCAAAGGATACCTGCTATTTTTCCTTTTGAAAACCTCTCCTTTGGTTTGAAGCCTGTCCAAGGTATGGTCTTAACATAATACTACCATGATCCAAAAGTACTTTTGGGAGATCTCTCACTGCAGTGTCAGGTGTTCGCAGGTTTCGATTGTAGATTAGATCAGACATGAGCTCAAGGGGTCTTTTTTTGCCAGTTCTGGACCATCAGTGAACAGTGAGTTCTGGTCCTATTCTCACTTAACTTGGGAGAAAAATGTCAGCACTGGGTAAAGACAGGAGGATTTTTAATTTGCTTTGGTCCCTCTGGAAGATGATATGGTATGCAAAGTAGATATTTGGATATTAACATGGCAGTACTTTGCTACTCTAGGCACAATTTATTCCTACTTTGCATCTGAACCTAACTTTAACTTAACTCAAACAGGGGTTTCAAAGGTTTACTTGCAAATAGTTACATGCATATTTAATGGCCTTTCCTCTCATGTTCACTGTCACTTCCTTTCCACACATTTTAACTCTGAAAGCTTTTGACTGTTTCTTCATTATTTATGACATTGTTGTGTCTTTTCTTGTGAAATTAAAAACTTCTTGCCACAAAAGCTAGCTAATAGTATGGCACATAAATCCCTCTTTCACAACATTTCATTCTATATCTGCCAAAAATAAATAAATGAGCAAACCAAGGCTCCTGACCTTGCTTGGCATCTGACCAGCTTAATGCATGGAAAGGTTGAGATTGGCTAAATACAGAAGCTAAGAGAGTTTGCAATCTATTGTATTGTCAGCACCACACTGTCTGAAAAAGAGAAAAATCCCAATAACACACATTTGCTTTGACACACTCGCTGCTCCATTTAAAGATAGTGCATTGCAGCTACAGGGAAAAGACTAAATGAAAATAAAATACAAAATGATCTTTGAACATATCTCCCATCAACTGGTCATATAATTGAAAAAAAGACCATTAAGGCTGCTGATATAAAACCCACAGAACAATGTCTTTCACTCACAGTATCAAGGCTGGCCGCATGTTGCTGTATTTGCAGTACCTTAAGTACATAAGGTGTTAATCCTCCTGGGCTGTGCTCAAAAATTATTTCACATTCAGACTGTTATTTAGCATACAGCTGGTTAGCAGTTTTTCCCCTAAAATCTTGGCTTCGGTCCCACATTTTTTTGTTCTGGCACATACCTGGAGCTGTAAAGGGCTGAGTCCAGAAGCAGCAGCAGCTGCCATTGTTGATGGAATGAACTGCACAGGGTAGTTATCACCTGTCGGGAGAACAATGCGTGCAGGTTCAGACAATGAGCAGAGAACAGCAGCAGACAAGTGCAAACACAGACCGAGGTTTGCCTGTGCTTCACAGCGCTCCTCTAAGCCTAAACATTTGCAAAAACAAAAGGCTTCACTGGGCACGGACTTGCCATACTCCTTTGGAACTTTTCTGTTAGCAGATAGCTGGTAGGCAAACTGGCAAAACGTGAGCGTGATACTTGTGCTTCTCATTTTCGAAAACAAACGTTCAAACCGAGCATGTAAGCTTGGACCTAAAATGGGCCGTAAGGCCATAGACACACAGACAAGATACCCCAGGAAACACTAGTAGTTCCCAGAGAAAAAAATGTTTGTCAGCACATGTTTCTTAAAACAGGAAACAAGAAATTGGGTCATATAACAAAAATGTTTTGTTTTCAGTATGGAGTGCCTCTTTCCTGGGAGTTGGCTCAGCAACACAGGTTGAGGTTGTTTCTTGTTTTGCTTTTAGGTTCTATGTCCTGGGACAACTCCTACTGTAGCCATAGAGAAAAACAAAATTAAATAACTTTTAAAAATAGCTGAAAATACAATTTTAACTTTCTTTTAGATCTTTAGAACCCATTTAAGTTGACAGATGAGGTAGCTGTTCAGTTACAATGAAGATTCAGGCACTAAAATTTCTGTGTTCTGTTCACTGGAAACAGAAAATGTGTGCCCTCTGCATTGGGGGGACAACAAATACTCCAGAAAATAAGAGAGGCTATTGATGCAAAATAAGGATGGCAATATTATATCTTATAGAAACTATGGATGTTCCCAATTCAGTTGCATCACACAGTGCAACTGAGACTCTTAGTCAATGCAAAGTATGAAGGAAGACTGAAATAATTTAGCAGTGTAATCTGTAATACAGAAATTAATACAGCGATGGATAAATTACACAGTAACTATAATTTAATGGAATACCACTTTGGATCAAGATACTTACTTGAATTCAGTGTTATGTATTGTCTGTAGGCTACATTTTAACAGGCTGCTCCTCTGTACATTTTTGAGATTTACAATAATCAGTCTGTTTTACATGAACTTTTCCACACTGAAAGCAGAATATAGCCATGAGGGAAAATACAGAAATCCAAAATAATATAATTAGGGCATTCCAAAAGTTAGATTTTTTTGGTCAATCCCCTCAAATAAATAATGACAACTGAAGTCTGTGCAGACACTGAATTCCTCAGAACTCTTTTTTTACCACTGAAGTACTGTTGTATTCAGCTCAGTTTAAATGTTCGGTTGCTTCACTTCTTTAATAAATTGACACGTCTAATCCATAAGGTCTCTTTGCATCATATCCATAACACCTCATCAGACCATTGAGCACAGTATGTGCTTGTACACAGTCCAGTAACAATTGGATTCTGATTGCATATGGAGCTCTGCTACAATGCATTCGCTAGCACCATATTGTACTGGTGTCCTATGGAGTAATGTTCAAAAGATCTCCTCTTATTTTTCCCCTTCCATGAGGCTGATTTTAGTTTGCAATGATGTTGGCTTTTTTCTTAAATAAATAAATAAATAGAATTAAAAAAAAGGCAGCAACAAAAAACCCCTAGATCCTTTTCGTAAAGTACTAAAGCTATCTCTTTATGGTTAAATAATTCTACTCATCTCTTTGATATTTCTATGAAATTATCTGAATAAATAGGATCCTAATCTAAGTTAAATAATGTTTCTTTCAGAAATATTTTACAAGGTTTTAAAAGAATCACAAAGATGTTGAATTAATGATGCTTTAAATGGGGGGAAGATAACCATCCGAGTTATCAGCATGGACTGCCTTGCAGAACATTTTGGAGGCATTCTTTCTTTAAATATCATGAATTATTCATCCCTGTTCCACACAGCGATCTCTTCTTTCTCCCTCCCCCTCCACATACACTTTTTAAGTTCAATACCAGTTGCTTTATTTGTACTAAAACATTTTCCATGTCAAACATATTAAAAAAAAAAACCAAACTCTAAAAGAATTCCCTGCGGCACTCATTTTCACAGCTGTCATGCTCCTATGGTTTGAAATAGCCAGATATTTTATACACACACACACACACACACGCAAGTGCACACATAAACATAAACACACACACACACAGGTTTTGGCTTCACAGTTAATTTAATAGCATCCCTACCATACCCTGTAGGGTTCTCTTGCTCACCTGCTGGCCCTTGTTCTTTCTTTTGTTATGGGAAAAATAATTTTATAGTTGTGTCATTTATTTGTTATTAAAATATAATACTGTCCCTTCCCCGCCCCTCATTTTAACATGTCAAGTTTGGGCTAAATTCTGCTATGTTAGCAGTACCATTGTGCTAAGAACAAAAATTAATACACTTCCAGGTATGGAGTACTTTGCTGACACCAAGCAGTAAAAGCAGAGCAAAGGTACTTTTATCTTCCTTGAGGAAAGTGAGCATGCAGGGAATGGTC
The DNA here is from genome assembly GCF_000695765.1 of Mesitornis unicolor. Classification (NCBI taxonomy): domain Eukaryota; kingdom Metazoa; phylum Chordata; class Aves; order Mesitornithiformes; family Mesitornithidae; genus Mesitornis; species Mesitornis unicolor. The sequence continues at coordinate 23,994 of NW_010208398.1, read as the reverse complement.
TGGTTTTAATTTTTAATTACAGAAGCTATGTATTTTCCCCTCTCATTTTCTCAGTGCAAGAACAGATCAAGAACCTTCTCAGTAGCTGTCTCAACAAGAAATCAGTCAATGCATTGTACCAATATTTTTCAAATTTGTTTCTTGATCTGGAATACTTGCATGAAGATCCATTCTTTTAAATCTGTACAAAAGGCAGCAGAACGTATTCAAACAGGTCTGCTTTAGGTACCGGTGTGCGCTGGCCTTTGATAACCCCAGGAGTGAGAAGAATGCCCGAAGGAGAAAATCTGTCACGTTTTGCAGACTGATCTCTTCAATCTCCTTGCTGCGCTGACTGTCTATTTACATTTGGCTGCTGTTGTTTTTATATAAATTGCTGTTTACAAGCCATGGAAAAGCATGCCAGACTTCTGTTTCATTTGTCAGGTCGAGCAACATTTCAAAATGAATAAAAGCAGTGAGCAATTGTACCATGCTTTTCTACATAGAAATAATGTAAATGTTTCTTTTTGTCTTGGATGAAGTGATGAAGCTTAGAGGACTTTATTTATAGGATGTATGGACTTACTTTCCAGATCAAGGCTTTGTGAGCTGTAAGGAAAGATAGATATCTGGCTCTTGTGAGATTCAGGGTAGGGGGAAGGTGTTGCTTTAATACCTGTCTTTCCTAAAACACAATTGTAAGACACAAGCTGACTCCTCTCATCTAACTTTCAGTTTGATGATGTTTTCCTCATTTTGGGATTGTAACTTAAAATCTGTCTCTTCACGCATGAACCTCAAACTGTCACTTGAACACTCTCCATGTGGAATCACAGAATAACAGGAACTAAAGTTGGAAGAGATGTGAGAGATCACAGATTCCAGGGCCCTACCCTCCCAGGCATAATGAACAGACTGAGGAAAGCGTACCTCTCCTCAGTGTGCTGTCAGGATACAGCAAGGATACAGATGCCCACTCCTGCAGTATTCCCATGCAGGACATGCATTTTGTTTCTGCGGCGGCATCAGGACTGAGGAAGATGTTAATAGAAGTAACTGAATAAAGCAGTACTACAGAGCATCTCCTCTGTCTGATGACACTGTCTCAGTTCTGTCTTTGTCCTGAGCAAGATTTACAACAGTGCTGCCTTATTGCCATCTTCATGTTGCAGCAAAATCAGTTGCCCCAGCAATCACCTGTCTGCAGGTAAAGAACTTCAGTGCAAAATCCCAGTTGCAAATATTCAGATGCCTGCTCCCACTTCCAGCTCTTGCCTCAGCATTCGGGAGTGAGGCCTATAGGGACTGTTACAACAAGTCCTGAGGTTATGGATTCCTTGTTCCAACCAGTAAAACCCAACAGGGAACACATGACAGGCTTTAACTTAGTCCTAGAGAATTTCCATTAGAAGCAAGGCTCATGCAGCCCCTCTGCCATGCAGAGATACATGGCCAACCCAGTACACAGTTGATTCGATGTACGTTTTCTGTTCTCTCCTGTCACGAGAAAGAGCAGTCTATTGAAAACACGGTACTGTGCTATGGTAAGGAACCGACATAACACAAAATATTTGCAGAAGACTATCAAGCAAAAGTGATCATTCATTTCCAAGTCCTGTGAACTGCCATTATGCAGCCAGCATGGACAGTGGCCTTCCCAATCTCTGCTCAAAGCAAGCCATAGCTCTGTTAGAGCTCTGCTCAAAGTATGATCTGGCTCCCATCCAGCATTACTCTGTATCTTCACTCCATCCCTATCCTACTTCCCCACTCCCTCTGAGACACAAAACTTTAAGGAAGTAATACTTTAGGCACTGGAAGATTGAGAAGGGAACTGTCTTCATCCGACTCATTGTCTTCTCCTCTTGACCCAGGGTACTAATGAGGACACGCTAATCACATTCAAGAATACTCCAGCCCACTAACTTTTTCTGGATACACGTGGTTGGTTAAGTGAAGGGAAATTCGCACTGGGAGAGGACGTGTAATGCTACTTAAGTTACCCAACAGCTTCAAGTAGTAAGTGTAGTGGTCACAGTCAGAAAGCCAGTGCAGTTGCTTTGCTACACTTGGAATGCAAAATAAGTATATTAACTGCATAGCATCTCTGGGCAAGTATTGGCTTCCCAACAGCTGCCCCCCCCACCCCCTGCCACTCTCAGCTTCCCACTGGAACAAGTGGCAACCCCCATAACCAGGTACTCTACGAGGCTTGTCAAGCGCCTGCAGGGCAATAGTCACAACAGTCATTTGAGATGCACAGCGCCCTAAAGTTTTAATTAATCCGGTATACAGTATAAATACTGAAATATGTATAAAAATTAATTAGGTGGTCTATGCAGCTCTGATTTCTCAATTAGTACTTACCATGCCGGAAAATTATATTACATGACTTTGAGATACATAAGGAAGCAAGGGACTTGGGGATTTTTTTCTAATGTAATTATTACTTGTCATCAGCACTTGCTAACTTTGGCCTATTTCATCTACTAGAGCTCCAAAAAATATGGAGGGGAGGGGAGTGGGGAGGGGAGTGGGGCAGAGATTACAGCCATTTCATGTTACAGATCCTGCCAGGTAGTAGCAAACACTGTCCTGTCAGACATTAATACCAATCATAGCTGTATATCAGCAATTCCTTATATTTTCTATTCATAATGACTTTCTGAGCTCAGGAATAACTAAGGCAGGCATGTGCTGAAAGGGCCTCAGAACCTAATAAATTCTCCTCTCTTCTATATGTCCTTCCATTGAGAGCATGACCCAGTGTAGTTTGCTAGAGGAATATCATTCTCTTAACTTCAAGGCATAGAGTTTATGTGCACATTGCAACAGCACTTGGTAACTGCTATCTTGGCATTGAACTAAACACCCATGAAATTGGTTCCCATTTAGCATGGACATGTGCATATAATCATATCCCTGCTTGTACACCCAGGCAGGACTTTACTTCTTGGCTGCACTGTCACACTAACACTGATACGCCTCTTCCAAGTCAGAGCTGGCTTATATATAGCCCACTTTGTAAGCAAAGCAAACTAAGTGGCTGTGCACATGATATTTGACATTCCCTAAGTGACAGAGTTAGTTGCAAATGTACTCAGTTCCCATAGCTTCTATTATTGAAATCCCTCTCACTGTATTTTCTGAATGTCAAGGAAAACTGGCAGGGTCAAAACTCAGCCTTGCTGACATCAAACTAGAGTAAAATTAAATAGAAACTAAACAGGCAACAAAAAAAAAAAGTAAGTATCATGTGAAGGGTTAACCCAATTCTTACCTTTCCTCGGAAGTCTGATTGAGTCTAAACTGACAGCTCTAGGGGTGAAAGTTTCATTTCTCACAAAAGCAGTAAAGTACAGGTAGCAGCAGTCAAGTTCATAAATATTCCTCAAAAATGACTTTGAAGATTTTTTTAAAGAGTGTAGTTTAATCTCCAGTTTCATTAATTCCTTAACTACTGTGCCAAGAGTGCCAAAAATAGGAATTAATCAACACCAAGTGTAGTTATGGCATTTTTTTAATCATGATATCTCTCCTACAGAAACTACTAACCTGCCCAGCTACCTTTGCCACACACACTGTAGAATTTAATAAATATATTAAAAATATAAACTTTCTCATTTCTTGCAAACCACTGGGTATAATCAGATTATTGTGGTTTCTGGTCTTTAGTGGCAACAGCTGGATATAAACCACTAACACACCAGCAAACAGCTTAGCTGTGTCCTGAGATACCTAGGCATTGATTTCTGCCTGCACTTCATTCTTTTAATATTTGCTATAGATCTCTTTCTGCATTCGGGCAAGTAAAAAATGACCTAACACTGTATCACCTTCTGCTATGAGGTCAACAGGATCACAGGTAAAGCAGTAAGAGCTTGATAAGGTGTTAGGATAGGTACTCCAAGGAACACTTCACAATAAGTGCAGGAAAACATGCTGGTACTCTTCTTCCTGAGTCACCATTGTACCAACTAGCCTACAGAACCCAGAATCAATATGATGTGTGATTTGACATATCACCTTTCAGGGGGAAGCATAACCAACAGCTTAGTCATTAAGCATCTCAGATTAGAATGGGAAAAGCAAGGAAAATGAAGCACATGCTTTCTCCTGTCTGTGAGAAGAAAGGTATTAGCCAGGGTGTCATAGTCAATTTCCACAACTGGCAGCTCTTATGTCTTAGGAGAGAAAATATCCCTCACTTTGGTCCCCAATTGTTGTGAGGTGGTGATGTGTGTGACCATCATCCCGTACCCTCTAAAGCCATCTGCCTTTCACAGTTCCATTAACTGATTCCTGAACACAGTTTGTCAAACTGGAAAAGAACGTTGGGATTTTTAAATCTGAAAATTATATAATAACTGGACAATATAATAACTGAGTCTGTGTTTAAAGAGGTATGTCTCTAGAACAAAGAGACAGGAGAGAGACAAACGGCAATACTTGCCGAAATCCGGCTTGGCCTCACTTCATCTAATATTAAGTAAACTTGCTAGAAAAGTTTTTAGGTTCGACCTGACTTTTAATTAGTATGCTGTTTACATTGTCCATTATAAGGCTTTACTTTGGATTTGACCCTGTTCCTGCTGCATTCAACAGCAAAACCACCACTAACATCAGTGGGAGCAGGATCAATGCTTTGCACATTTCATATTTAATGTCAAAAAAAGAAACTGGTACTTATGTTTTGTAGTTATTAGTTATCAGGTTAATATGCTAAAGGCAGCTTGACAGGGAATACTATTGATGAGTGAAATAAGGTTGCTGCTTTTGGACTGAGGTCACTTACAAAGAATATACAAATGAAAATAAGGTTGACTTTTATTTACTTAACTATCTTTCTACACTGAATTCCTTTGGCAACGTGTCTTTAAACATTTAAAGCTCTGTTTACAAGGAGGCTCTGAAAGTAGCTTCAAACCATTATATCCCTAATTGAATTCCCCAGGAGTCCTGTAAACTTGTAGCAAAAAAGAAAGAAATAATAACATTTGCTAAATCATCTCAAAATGTATTTCACTGCAAGGTTATGTGACCTGTTAGTAGTCTGGGAGATGACTTGGATCGAACTACTGAAACCTTTTATTATTCAGATTGAAATCAAACAAAAAAGTTGCCCATTTGAAGCCTGCTAATTAAATTATAGTTCCTCTGATTTTTATCGTTAATTAAGAGTAAGAATTTTGGCACAAAGGGCAAGTATACTAAAGATAACAAAATTTATTAAAGATACATAGCTTTTGTATAATGACACAGAGCAGACCAGATGCAAATTACTAGATGAGTGGGCCAATATATTCAGAGCAAATGATTTTGTGGGAAATAAAGGTAAAAACCCCATGATGTTCAATAACCAATATTTCATCCATCTGCTTTAAACTAGAAGTTTGGGTTTTTTTCAGGTGGAGTTGTAAAACTCCACATTATTTCCAACCAGCTATGCCTGTTGTGTAACATCATCTGCATGAGACAGATCACACAAGCTACAGTTAAATATCTTAAGTTGTTAAATAGCTTCATGTCCCTGTCAGCTTACCTGGCTTGTAAGTTATCCCTGGGGGGAAGAGGAATCCTTGCTGGGCTGCAGCAGCCGCTGCCAGTGTCCGCTGGTCGTGTGGAAAAATTGGGATCATGAGCGGAGGCATGTGACCCTGAACCTGCTAAACAGAAGAGAGCCTCTGATCAGAAATAGCACAAATGTGTCTTGACAGGTATTTCTCCAGTACTGATAGTGTTCTTGTGTTCACACAGTCCCACAGAAGCTTCACCTTAATGTAATTCCTGCCAATTTCACATTATCACATCAAAGCCCTCACTAACGTTGTTTTTGCTCAGTGTCAAAGGTGTAACAGTCTTAGTAAACTGCACATTTTCCTATTTCTTCCTGGTTCGCTCTTTTTTTAATTAATATTCCCTGTCCTGGCACAAGGTAAAAAGGTTAAAAACCTTTCTTTTTAAAGAACCTATGGTATATTAGAAGAGTGGTACATATTTCTATTATTTTTTCACAAGTTTTCTCATCTTTGGTCACAGACAGCAGAATAACAAGCATTTTAGAAGCAACCTAACACTACAGTAGCTACTTTGATGTTCAAATTTTAGTATTCTTAGTGTAATTTTAATTCTGAGATCTTACAATGTTGTATTGTTCATATATACGCCAACAACTAAGGTATGTTATTTCAGAATCTCACCACAGTATTAAATAGTGTGCTAGTCAACACCCCAGCTCTTAAGATTTAAGGTTCCAACATCTTGGCTCCCAATTAAACTAACATCCTTTGCCATACACACCTCACTATAACATATAAATTGCTTGTCTGTCTAACAATTTTATAGCTTTATGCACTATCATGTAGCTTGGTAATTATGGAGCTGTATTCAGAGACCATTTCAGAATAAAACCTACTATATCAAATTTAATTTGACCTTAATAAATGTATCAAGAAGCACAAACATGCAAAAGCAAAAAATACTTCACCTTATACCAGCATTTTTAATCAACATACAGAAAATGGGAGACATAATAGAATCATGTCCTAAATCCACATGTTAATTTCCTAGTTCCCTAATTTATGCTACATGTGTTTCAGAGACAGTGGCTGGGATCACAAAGAGTTTTTATCCATCATTCTTTAACCCTAGAAGTACCCAAGGCTTTGACTATGATTTTTCTGATTAGTAGTTAAACAAACACATAACAGTTTGTATCTCAAAGCTAGTACATGTATGAAGAAATCAGGGTTTTAGGCAAAGAAAAAAAATGCCTTTATCCTATCATAAATCAGTGGCATTAAATACTATCAAAAAGCTAAAGGACAAGCAATTTTATTTCATTAAATTTCTAAAAAAGTTTTTGGTCAAATCCCATATGTTGACCTATGACATTGTTTAAATAGTGACAAATTTTCTTGTCATATCCCCATTACTTTCACAGCCGCTGATGCAGTGCAGAAATGCTACTGTGTGTGTGTCTATGAGGGTTAATTTACCAACAACTCTTCTCTTGGGAAAGCCCTAAGATGTAGGTTAATAAAGGTCAAGCAAAAAATAAACACTTTACAGTATTTTTTGAATCTATTTCTCAGGAAAATCAACTTACAATAAAAAGGTCTTTGTGCAATTACTGCTATGGCACTGGGGCATGAAAGAAACTAGCTTTGAGCAGCTATTGCTCTTATTTTAGCTGAGGTAAGCCTGGCTATGCATTTTAGGATATGAGTTAAACTTGGTTAGATTGGAGTTGATACCCATGTGCCCAGCGCAGGCATTTACCCCTGATAAAACGGTGCTCATTTTGCTGTGTGGTGTTCCTTAACACTGTCTCTGTAGAAGGACAGCAAATGAAAACCACAGGCTGCGTGTCATAGAAATAACTATATATATCGGAAGGAGTTCAATGCAATACAACTTACAAACATTTTCAGTAGTTCCCAATTAGGGTCTAATCAAATGGTCCAAGGTTTAAGAAATACCCCTTTCAGTCACCACATATTTCCATGGGGTTGCAAAGGTACAAGACACCAACTCAGTCTCAGAAGACACAGAAGACATGAGAGTGAGTACGGTGGTTAGAGGGATGGTGCATACATAGCCATAGCAATACTTTGCATCATAGTGTCACAAAAGCATATAAAAACATATATAATGTATAAACATACATAACGAAATCCTATAATGCTTATTTCCCAACGCACTCATGTAGATCCACCATATCAAAAATACTTTCTTTAAAAAAACTCTCAAATAAAAGCAATTCTGTAAGTGTGAAGAATAACCATTACAAGTTCTGGCTATCTGCTATTCTCCCTTGAAATACTAATCTGAGTGCTGGATCAGTTCCTCGGCCTATATGAATCAATGTAACTTTGGCTAAAGGTGGCTTACATTTAGAATACAAGTCTGAGTTTACACTTAAGAGAGTTATATAGGCTGGAAAAAATCCATACTGAATGGCAACCATTCCCTCCCATGGGTCTTCCATCTGGTACATGGTAGGTACTATTCCTAGGTAAATGGTGGTTCCACCCAGAATTATTATATACATAGGTCTTGATTTTCAGCACAGGTCAACTGAAAAGCACAAATAAGTAATGAAAAGGAAGAAAATGGAAAAGTATTGCTGATCACTGAATTGTTAAAGATGTAAAATTAATTTTAAAAAACACAGTAAATACTTAATTTTTGAACATTTTTTTTTCCTGAGGTGGTGGTGGTTCTTGCTGCTGTTGTTGTTATTATTATTATTACTACTACTACCATTACTACTACTACTACTTTACTGAGTGGGGAGAAATTGCAAGGAGGGTCTGATCGGTGTATGTCGTAAAATAGGCTACATGACCAGAAATTTTAATTGCCGAGATATTCCTCAGGTCTTTCTGAAAATCAAGACTGTAGCAGATGCCTGAGAAACACTCTGAGTCTGTCTCTTCCCATTCATAAAACTAACGTATTGTTGGATTGGCAATTTCCCCTTTTGTCTCTTCTGTGCTAAGTTCTTGATGATGCCATTTTCTGCCATCTGCCCTAGAGCTTCATTAAAGATACATGAATGGACTAACCGGGCTGCTGTCTTGTGAGGAACAGGTGCTATTGTTTGTCCCCAAAGACTTGCACTAAAGATCTCACTCAGAATACTTGAGAAAGAGCATCTGCAGCAGTCAGTCAGAGAGAAACTTGGCAGAGCCCATCCTATGGGCTGATATGCAAACAGTGACACTCAGGGGGACTCATTTTCTCTTTCATGATTTACTTTTTTTTGTGAGCAGTAACTGTTCGGTTTTGAACAATTCTGCTGGTCTGTATCTTTACCTCAACTGTATAAACCCTGGAGAAAACCTGAGCTTTCCACAATTCAGTTCTGCAATCTCTAGTAAAATTGTCTCTTATATAAAGCTACATCATAAAATTAATCTTTGTTTCTATACAATAAGGTCAGGTTAACTGTGTTAAACATGAGAAGCCAACAAGATTAGAGAATTCTTAAAATGTAGTGTACAATTCCTTTAATATCCCATCACAACTCTGACTGCCCTTGGAAACTGATTACAGCACTTCCTTGCCTAAGATCTAAGCCAGGAAGCAACTTTAGAGCAAATCAGCCCTGATTAGTTCAAGAAGCAACTTCCAATTTCATTCTCCCTGATATAATAAGAGCTGGTGGCCTGTTTGATAAGCTGGGCAAATCTGTAGTGCGTTGTTCCACAGTCATGTGAATGGTAATCTCAGAAGTTGGCTGGAAAATCCTCATTGATGGTTAGTGCTGTGCCTGGAAAATGGAAGCCAAAGTGATATGTCATACAGAAATAATGCCTTGAATGAAAGTGATCTGCCTCTTTTGGATAAGGAAAGTCTAGTGAGACTAAGGAATAGGAAGGGGTCTGTCTTTAAAAACCAAAGCTGCCTCTATAACAACTAACTTTGAAGCTAGAAAAGTAAAGGCATTCAGAGGATGGCAGCAGTGCAAGCAAAAAGGCAGCCCACACATTTCTGCTTATCTGCGAGGATCACAAGTTTCAAGAGCAGAAGTAAATCCCACCCTATAATGGCAGCTGAATTCCTTGCAAACTTCAAGATCAAACTTGACAAGTTGCCTCTCTGCTGCATTTTACTTCAGTAGAGGGGAGAATTAAGTGCCAGCTTTTTGAAAGATAGTAAGCCCAAACTTTAAAATATTTTATCCCTTCCTTAAAGGTTTTTTTCATTATTATTATTATTAAGACAAGTACTAATATAAAATAGTGTGATAGGCTAAATATGCTCTAATTGCCTAGAATAATCCAACATCACTGTTTGAAACCATTGCCCCCACTTCTCCCAACAATAAAATCTCTGGACGCCGTCCTCAACTTGTAGAAACCTTGAGATTTGAATTGAATCTAACAGACTACGCCAACATAAGTTAGCTGAGAACCCAGACTTTGAATTTCCTGAGTTTCTCAGGTAATGGCAGTGCATCAAGTAAGAATGTGCATTTTCAGAATGCTCAAAATACGTGTTTAAGTGTTAGAACATAATGGCCACAACTGATAGCTCCACAGGTTACACTTAAGGTTGATTCATTTTAAAAATCTTAATGGCACTGAAAGCAGTGTTTGTGCCTCCAGTACTACCAGTGCAAGTTTTTAAATACCCTGCATATTATATGTATTTACCTCATCTGCATTTTAAATAGTCTGTAAACAATATATGGCACTATTATTTTTATAGCACAGTTGGAATTTAATTTATTTCAATAACTAGCATTGGGTTTTGTTGTTAATTGTAAAAGAAGAAATATAAGCAGTTTTGCTAATTTGAATTTTATTTTTATTAGGTCATTTTGGTGACTGCAAGAAAGCAAATACCATGTTGCATAAAGAAGTAGGGGCTTTTTCTATGAAAACTTACATACGTGAAAGTTAGTGGAACACTTAAATGCTTAAAAGAAGCCATGTGCCAAGATTTTTGCAGGTCTGGGACCAAATCTCCTCCCCAACTCTGCCAACATAGTAATGAACTCATGCCATGATTGAGCCCTTTTCTGGTCCCAGAAATTATCTATTTAGAAAAACCACAGAAGAATTGTACTGCAAAAAATAAAAAAAAGTCTATTTGGTTATACTTGAACAGTCTGGTTGTTTTATTTGCGCTGTTCTGATGAAGCAGAGCAGCTGTAAGGCTGGGTTAACTGGCCAGTTCAGCTATAAAGGATCTGGATACTTGGTGTGCGAGAAGTGGCTGGGTCTTTTCTTCTGAGCTCAGAATTGTAACTGATGAACTCTCAAGGGCTTGAATTAATGCACCATCAACATTCTCTAATGTTAAGATAATACGTAAGAGTGGACTCAAACGCTTAAGTGAGAAATCACCTCTAGCATAAATAATTCCAGGGAAGCGACTGTGATTCTGTGTGAGGAGAAATGGCAATTGAAGAAACGGAGGGCTCCACCAGACCAAAAGTGATCACACAGGCTCTGCATTGTATCTAAGACACTGAAAACTGCATTGAGATAGCTTGCATATTGAAAAATTCTCAGAGAATACTTTCTGCTCCTGTTAGTGATATAGAATCACTGGAGCTGTATGTATATAGGGAAGTATATTATGTTCTAATTTATTTGCCATCTAACTGAAAAATATTTCCTCTCAGTGAACATACATGAACCACAAAGAAAACGTCTGTCAATGAGATCCCAGGGGAAGTGTTGGCAAATAAACTGTAAAAAAGATACTGTAGACTTGCAAAGTGAGAACATTTCATATGGGAAATACTATGAAAAATATGTACCCCACTACTGAATTTGTAAATGTATTCTAACTGCTATTTTCTTTATTTTTCCCTATCATTTTTTGCATTTGTCCAATGGTTCAGCATGACTTGGAGATTTAAGTTTACTGCAGTGGCCACAACATTAATGTGAAAATTGCAGCCATGATCACAGAGCAAAAGAGAGCATCCTTATTTTTTTATTATTTCTTCCTCATTACTTTGAAACTTTAAATTAACTAAATTTAAATCCCATCTACTTGGGAAATAAAGAAGGGAGCAAAACAAATATTACCAACCACACTGAAAACAGAAAACTTTTAAACACTAGCTTGCATTCAATTTCTGTTCACTTCTTATTATATTGCCCCATTTTTATCTAGCACCTTGACTACCTGGAAATACAGAATTCAACTACAGATGATCTCATGAAGTTAAGAGTATGATAAATGGTAATTAAATCTATTTAAATTGTCTGTGTTTTAAGAAGCTCTCACTAGGTTGGATGGAGAAATCTCTGCTATAGAGAAATAAATGAAACATGTTATGCAGAAGTGAATTTATAGTTCATTCGAAATTAGAGATCTACTGCCTTTTCAATCCATACAAATGCATAATCTTGTCAATTAAACATTATTGTTAAGGTCTAGTAGTATGTTAAAATCACTTTAAAGTGCAAGTAAGGAAAATTCATGTGTGTTTATTACTCCTTAAGGGTCTATTAGTGAGTATTTTATTCAGATTTGTGTTGTAAAATCTGCATAAACTCAGCATATTGTTATCCCCATGTGTGCATTTGTTTGGTTAAAGCATAACAGCAAATCTCTATTTCTGCAACTTCTGGAAAAGTCAAGAGAACTAAAACAGTCCTAATTTTAATCAGACACAAACAGTTATCTCCACAGAAGTGAAGAGTTTACTATTATGCAAATTTTCACAGCTAGTGGTCACCAAGCCATCACAGAAGACTGAGCAAGTCAATTATTTCAGATATTTCTAAATACTAGTGAAGATATATGTTTCTCATTTGCACCTTGTCTTATTCACGCCAAAATAAGAAAAAGATTGTAGCCTAATGGTACTTGTTGATATTTTATATATGAAAGCTCCATTACTTCAGCTCAAACCTAAACACAGATCATGTCAGAAATTCCTTATTAGCTTAGGTTTTTATGGTGATACCGAACTGTGCAAGATTTGTGAAATTTCCCGTTGATGGAAAAAGAGACACTTTAAAATTTGCATTTCATATTGGTGTTTGCAAGAAGAGTTTTCCCCCCACATCCTTTCAAGACAGAGATCTTGGGTTTTTTTAAGAGTAGCCATTACTAGTTATTAAAATGAAACTGATTACCTCCATAGAAGGGCTTGCAATGTACTGTATAAAAATCACCTAATACCACAACACGGATTATTGCTAAAGAAAGGACTGTCTTTCACTTTAAAGAATAGTTCCAGCAGAAGTGGGAATGACAACAGAAACATCTTTCAATGACTTTGATCAAAACTCCATCTGCACTATAGAGATAACAAAGGTACAACAAAAGAACAGGTTGAGGTTTCTCTATTATATGAAACAAACACAGAGTATATCTGAAATCCAGAGGGTCACTGATGTAACAGGATTTCTGCCATTTACTTCACTACAGGAAGAAATTCTTCCTGATCAGTACAACATTTTTAAAGCTTTCTATATTTTCACCAATATTCCAAGATTCGTAACTATATTGTGTTGTAACTATGTAAGCACTTAGAGCTTCTGAATACTTCACAATTATTAATTAATTCAAGCTCAAAGGCCCATTCAGAGTACAGTACATCTACAGTTTACACAGGAGGTCACTCAAAGAGGCCTTGATTTCTTTTCAATCACAGAAGTGAAAATGCATAATGGATAGACACCAACTTCATTGTAATCTGCTGCTTGTAACCTTTACACCTTACAGCACAATCGTACTCGGAGCTACTCAAAGTGCAGATCTACGGCTAATGAGGGACATGCTCTGTTGAAAACTCAGAATGTGGCAGCTTTTGAGCAGGCACACGCCAGTGCTACACAGTTCAACCCTCAAATACTTGTATACTGGCAGGATACAAGAGTGGAAGTGAGTTAGAGGTCTGAAAAGGAGATACCTTTCCCATCTTACCCAGTCGTCTGGCTGATTTCTTTAGGCATTTACTCCTCTGTGAATTTTCTCTGCTTTATTATAGAGACAAGTATTGATATTTTTCTTTAATACAAAATGGACAATATTCAAGAGACTAGGTCAAAGGAGGTATTCACGTTTAGTGAGAATATTCTTGCTTCTGTGTATTTTTGAAAGAGATTTAATGCAGAACAGTAACCGAGATAACTTCCAAAAATCACATTATGTTTATGGAGCATCTAGATTGAAACACAAGGGGTTATCAAAGGCGATTATGTGGAAAAGTAGTTTAGTGCAAAAAACTCCTGTGTCTAGAGATTAAAGTTAAATCAGAATACTGATTGCATGCAAAAATTAATTTGTTCCACCTCTTCCCTAGGATCACTCAGATTTTGACACGATCTGACCACCTTTACTCAGAAAAGGCTCCAAGAAACTGGTGTGCTTGCACAGTATGACTAAGGTGATTGCCACTGGTAGGTACACAGTAATTATTGCAGATCTGGGAGTAAGCAACAGAGAGCTTCTCAACTTCCAGCAACATACACACAGCCTGCTTCCTTCCTGTGCCAACTGTGTCTGGCTCAAATCACTTATATTGGCTTCTCAACTTTCTACAGCATTTATGATTCATCTAAAAAAACGTTTCGAAAGAACAAAATCATTGAAAAGGTAAATAATGCAGAAAACCAGGAAATTCATATTTAAAAGGAGCATTAGGTATTTCCTATCCACCTTTGGGTGTTAAAATTCCAGCAACAGCTATGCTTTGGACATAAATCCACACTGCTGTGCTGCCTTTTCTGCAGGGAATCCTGATGTCCAAGAAGGAATGCCAATCTTCCCATTTTCTGGCTTTCTCCAGATTATCAGAACTCCAGTGTTATTTAAAGTGTGCTTTGGGCCTGTGAATAGATCCTTGCCATGAATCCTATGATCACACTCACATTAGAGTGATGCTGCTTTCAAAGTTGGGATATTTTCTTCAGTTGCTTATCACAGGGGGTGGGAGTCAATAGCACAAAACTGTGCCGCGATTCCCTTTCTCTCTGCCTGCCGAACCTCCAGCGAATGGCTGCTCCTCTGCAGTCCTCAGAGGCTGGGGCTGCTGTGATGAAATGCACAGGCAAAACTACGCAGAATTACAGGGCAATAACAATGGCCCTTTGTCCAGCTGTGGCTGCTCCCCACTCCGCAGCCAGGCCCTATCTGCTCAGGAAATGCCTGCTTTAACTGACAGGTAGGAGATTAAATCTACAGCTGCCGAAACACAATCTCCGCTCTGTTAGATAGGCTTTCATTGAAAAGCACTACAAACACATAATTTGTTTATGTTGTACCAGCAATCTTTGACAAAGCAGACTGTCTAGCTGAGACAAATGTGGTTAAACCCATTTATTGTATTATTTCTGCTACACAGAACAAGCTCTTAAAATGTAGAAACTAGACAAGGCACAAAGCTCTAGCTGTCTAAAGAAATCAAGAATAGATGACTTCTTGTTACACTAGTCCCCTTTACACAGCAGAGCACGTTCCCTCCTGGAAAACATCCACTGTGATTTCTTTTCTTTCTTTTTCTCTTTTTCCCCACCACCCTTTTCCTTTTTTTTAAGCTGGGTGGTCCAATGATGTTTATGTTTCCAGGTTTTAAAGTTTCTTTTGTTTTCTCTAGTATCAATAGATAAAAAATAACTAAGTCAGTCAAAGGATGCCTTCAGATTATAGAAACAAGGGAATATTTTTGAAAGACTACTTCTCAAAGAAAGAATAATTTTCCAGACACATTGTCTGGTCTTCTTGAGTTAATGCACGCTCACATAGAAGTTTTGCCTGACTAATGAATGCTGAACTGACACCCTCTCAACCCCTTCTCTCTTTGTTTTTCAATTATCAATCACATATTTCTCAAAACATTACTTCCTTTTTTTACACCTTGAGCCTTATTTTTAAATAATATCGTTGGCTGTTTACTTCAAATGAAAGACAAGGAGAACTGATGAATTAAGTGTTTATAAATCTGAGATTTCAGACCGAAATCAACAACCTTTTCCATAATGCAAATGCTTTTTAAGAAAAACCTGTCTTTTAGCCCTAGTTTCTCCTGGCCATTTATTACTCCTAGTAAACTCTCCCACAAGAACTAAGTGGGTACTATATGCTGAATATGAGAAGGGCAATGTTTGCCTCTCAGGAGGAGATCCTCAGAAACTCCACTTACTTCAGTGGAGCAGGACATACTCCGGAGAACAGAGCTTGGGCCATACCAATCTCTGCTTTCTATAGATAAGACTCTTTTCTCTAGCTGATCTGCACATGCACCTCAAATGAATGTTACTGGGAGTTGTGTGCACACACAGATGTGCTTAGCGACTAGCAAATTAAAACATCCCTTCACTCCCATGAAAATAAATTTGTTTTCCCAGTGTTATTACCATAGATGCTCAATATGGAAGATCTTGTATATCCCAGAATTGTTGTTCTAATGGTTAACCACAATTAAAAGCAAAAGAAGAAAGAAAAGTAGCCAACATCTTAATGTTTTATCATTCACATTACTTCTATACCCCTCTGGCCTCTCACGTTACTTCTGTACCCCTCTGGCCTCTCCTGGGGTGTTCTCTTACTTACCCTTTTGCAGCACGTTGGCTTCCGTATTATTTTATTTAACCTTAATCACAGCATTCATCTCTGGATTTGAGAGGAAGCTGCGTGGAGCTACCATATGCGCTGCCACTCAGAATCACAGAATCACAGAACGTTAGGGATTGGAAGGGACCTCAAAAGATCATCCAGTCCAATCCCCCTGCCGGAGCAGGAACACCCAGATGAGGTTGCACAGGAAGGCGTCCATGCGGGCTTTGAATGTCTCCAGAGAAGGAGACTCCACAACCTCTCTGGGCAGCCTGTTCCAGTGCTCTGTCACCCTCACTGAGAAGAAGTTTCTTCTCAAATTTAAGTGGAACCTCCTGTGTTCCAGCTTGTGCCCATTACCCCTTGTCCTATCATTGTTTGTCACTGAGAAGAGCCTGGCTCCATCCTCGTGACACTCACCCTTTAAATATTTATAAACATGAATGAGGTCTCCCCTCAGTCCCCTCTTCTGCAAACTAAAGAGACCCAGCTCCCTCAGCCGCTCCAGTTTGGCATAAAATTAAAAAAGTATGCAATAAACGGGCTGAATCCATAGGGAACCCCTCAAACAGCATGGATAATGAGGGGAATCCATAACAGACATAAACAAACCCAGAAAGATGTCTGGGACCAACATCATTATGTAAGATATATGCCCAAGATGTATGGGCATACGTCTGAATGTTCAACTTCAAACTCAGCCTGTGCTAGATTGATTTAATCTCAGCATGGGGTTCAGTTAATAAACAAGCCTTGCCTTTGGAAAATATTTGGAGCTGAAATCACGTATTATAGCCAGGCACCTACTATGTGTGGCACTAAGATGCCCTCCTACCTTACAGCTTTGTCAAAACAGGGTAGTAAAGAAAATCAGATATCCATACTATCAGAGGAAGAGATACAGTTTTCAGGTTAAGTGGTACAACTTTAAAGACAGTTGTTATCCACAGACTGTATTTAATTCTATGCACCAGGGGTATATGAATAGAATTCACATTAAAAATTAGAGACCAGTTTGAATCTTTGGGCTTTGATTCACACTTCCCATGTTTTTTAAACATGTAACCCATATTCTCATAAAGGATACAACAGTAATGCTAGCAAATCTTTCTGGTAATTATTAATTTCACTGTAGAATAGCTTTTTTGCTATGCTTGGCTTGTTAAAAAAATGCATTTTGCTCACCTCAGGGTACACCATTAGCCTGCATATTTGCTCTTTTCCTTTTTTTCCAGGTTTTGTTTAAAAATTCTTCTTAAACCTGTATATTAATCACTGCTCAGAGGGTGAAATAATTTGCAGGAGCAGCTGAAAAGATAATTTTTTTCCAAAGTAGGAACTAGCTAGTGCTGACACTTTTTACATGCATTGGAATAAGAATGAAAGAGACATAGAGAAATGAAAAAAAAAATTAAAAGTAAGGATGAGGACTGACTTGGGGGTACAGAGTTCAACATTAGGGTCTAGCATAATAACATGTTATAATATAACAAGCAAACATTGTAACATGCAAAACTATGAGCTGCAATGGCATGCCCTAGTGAAAGGCAGATCCAGAATGTAAGTTACCCTTGTCCTAATTTTGGTCATTTGGTCAGGTAATAAGAAAAGAGACAGAACTCTGCAAAAATGCCTGTTCAAATAGCAATATCAGAGAATACTGCTAACGAGCTTCTTCCAATAGCTCTGTTCAAAGTCTTACATCTATGTCTACCTGTAAGCCACATTCTGAGGCTCTGTTTCAACTATATAGGAAACAACAGTATTTCAGTATATATATTTGTAGCACCTTAGTTCTTTTGCGTTATGTCCCCATGTGAACAGTGTACACTGAAGATGTCTTTGTGGAAATCGTGTACTTACTAGGAGGAGATTACTCTTTACTTTTAAGTATGCACTATGGAAGTTAGTGTGTACACAACTAGCACAGTAACAAGCAGAAACTTTCCTATTGAACATTTTCTTAAAGTGAAAGTGAATGTCTCTTTATACATATGTGTGTATAGATATGTTTATGTATTTTATATTGTAAAGAGAAAAATACATATGCATTACATATATAATATACAGATCTGCATGTATATATATATGTAGAACACATTTATATACAAAAATTTTGTATAAATTTTTTTTATATATACACACACACATAGGTGTGTGTGTGTGTGTGTGTGTGTGTGTGTGTGTAGAATATGCTTTTCTCTCATTTTATCAAGTCCCTCACTTGCGATTTCAGTGTCCTTACATCCATTTGGCTGTGCACTTTGCTTGCTGCAGTCCTGGATAGTCACCATTTGAACTACTTTCTTGGACACACAAATCCTGTGTTTCTTAAAACACTTCCTCTGTGAAGGTCACCTCTGTATCAGTAAAGATGTACTTTGAGTATGATACATTTAACAGGTTCGCTGCTGAGTGAAGAAGTCAGCGAGCCCGCTGAGCTAATCATAGTGGTGGAAAATTTGAGTAACAAAAAATGTTATTTGGAAATCACTCTATCATACACTTATTATTGCTGGATTTCTTTCGTCTATTTATCAAATCACTTTTTTCTCCTTCATTTAATATTTTCACTCCTCACCTTCAGTGTCCGTGCAAAACTCCTATTGTTCGCTCTCATTTCATCTCTTTTGGGGAGTATTTTTTGTGCATACAAGGTAGTTCTCTGGCTGTAAATTCTCCTTTCCAGGCCACTGATACCATGAAAGTAATGCCCAAAAGCTGTCAAACTTCCATCATGAGGAAGGAGACCACAGTGAAGTACATTTGTCTTTCTTGGATTTAGGGAAGTCATTGCTACAAATACAAGAAAAGCCTAGACATAAAAGTAGCATCATATCAAGGGATTTAGGACATACACAAATGTCTATTTTTTAAGACAGACACATGCAGCTAAAACAAACTAAAATCATTCTTTACTAAAGCCCGCCAAGTGCACTCGAGGATCTTCAGACCAATGCTTCTCCCCAAACTCCCTGTTCTGTTAGGACGTGCTTGTCTCCACTGTGTTTTCAGGTACGTAAGAGTTTTCAGGATGTAATTGTCGATTTCGGTTTAGATGCATTTTTCAAAATAATTTTTAGGTTGGATTTTTTTTCCCCACTATGAAAGTCGATCTAACTCCAAAATTGCAACAAAAAAATACAAGAAAATAAAATACCAGTATAGGGTTTCTGAGATGTGAGGCCAAATGGGTTGAACAGGATTAATGTGAGATGCACAGACCAACTAACCTGCATGTTTATTTTGGGCCACATTGGTATTGTATTTTTAAGGCAAATGGAGGGCAGAGGTATGGTATTGTATTTTAAGGAGAACAGAGGAAGAGATTTTGCTTACTGTTAGGTCAGGTGTGTGCCTCAATGATTTAATGCTTAGACCCTGGAGTCCATATCCATGCTTTCTTTAAATAAAATGGATGTCCATGTGATATTGCTATCTATCTGCTTTATTTTGTAGCATAAAGTGGGTTTATAAATCACTCAGAGTGATACCTGCTGCAATTCCAGCAGTATGTGCATCCCCAATACCAGAGCCGGCTGGTGCGTGTGGTACTGTACTATTTACAGCTCTGTTACAAACAGCAGTGTATATCTAAGCCATCTCAGCGTTGACAGTGTATTTTTTTAGTATATGTCAACCTGATCTCAATTCTCTCTCCTGGAAATCTGGACCGTGTTCAGATCACTCATTTGTTTTCCATACTCATTGTCTGACTGGCTTTTGCTGTTACTAGTCGCTGGTATAACCTCTGTGCTATGCATAATAAAAATCTTTCCCATCTGAGTTGTCTGCCATGGTTACTGGAAATCTACTGTACGTAGCATTCCCAGGAGCATGAAAGGAAGGTACCTTTATTGCAACTGGATAAATACTGCCTTTTCTTTAAAAGGAACATCTTACCCTCACTGAAACCACATCTAATGGTGACTGCTAAGCTACCCCTACCTCTCCAATCAAATTTATATTAATTTGCATTTTACTCTTTCTAGTGTTGACATCATAACTGAAGTATATATTCCTGTTCACTTTTCATCTCTTGCATCAAGGAAAATAAAAACAGCTCCCTAATATTTCACAACACTTCACCAGAAAACATAGCTAGGGTAAAAACTCTCTGATCACTGCCTACTTATAGTGCTTTTTAACTGAGTTTGCATATTAATTTATTGCATGCTTTGTTTGTAAATGTGCTTGTGAAATAAATGAAGCATTTACAAATACGATTAATCCACAGATTCAGAAGCACGCAATAAAGAAACAAATTACTGAGTGCCCTTGTCCTTTTACACAGAAGCTAAAATACAACTTTCAAACATCTAAGACTGTTTAGTTTTATTTTCTATTTAACTAATGTTGTTTCAAATGGAAGTTTTCAGCAATCAAATTTTCTCTAAGTTCCTTATTCTGGTTTCATTTATACCAGTGTAACTTAAAAGCAACTCTATTAGCAATATGTTGTAAACCAACGCCAGTGTACACACTGTGTAGATGGGGTCAAAATAAGGCTGTTATTGTACGATTTTTAAAGTGCTCATCTAGATTAATATTCTCACTCTTTTACAGATTTAGGCACATCAGCAACAAGTTGAAAATTCAAAGTACATTTACTAGTGCATTTTATGCCACTCACATTTTTAGTCAGACCACCCAGAGCAAAGAAAAAAAAGATCCACAACAAAAAAAGCCCTCTGCATTGTTTGCAATAATATGGAAGGAAATTGAGTGTATATTCTCTTCTTCCTGTATTTTCCAGCTAGATTAAGCTGTTGTCTTCACAATTGCCTCCCAGCTGCTGTGACTTGTGAAAACAACAGACCCTGCTCTGTTGTCTGTAGAAAGCCTGGATTGTTGTGAGTAACTTTACTGCAGGCACATGAGTGTGTTAAGACTTTAAAACACGCTCAAATGTCATGTGCACACCCAGTGACGGGCAAGAATAATTATGAAAAAAACAAGAATTCTGTGTCTACGAAACAGCGTCAGACAAAACGGGCCATTCATTGTGTTCCTTTGGGAATGCTCGGACTCTCCAGCCAGAAAACAAAAAAGGCACTTTTTTCCTGCCGTAGGCTGAATACTTAGCTTTGCCATCTGAGCCCTAAGAAAACATGGGCCTCCTCTCTAACTACTGGCTGGCCCGCACACAGCAAAAAGTATTAATGCCCCCCTTTTTTCCAGCAGTTCCCTCTGTGTAGGCTGTGGCCAATGTAAAGTCAATGCAAAGACAAAACAGTTTGCCTAACATTAGCAAGAAAAACGTAACTCTTGTAGAGTCTGAAAATCCCACTGACACACAGAGGTTTTATTCTAAGGCATATCCCTTCTATCCTTTACTGTAGCTACTGTTAATGCTTTTAGCAGGTAATAACTGTTGCCTACTGCTCGGCTTCAAGCTTTCTAGGAGGCTATAGATGAACCCAATTGTGTGCAATTGTTAAAAATTATTATCTAACTGCCTCATTTACTGCTGTCGTTTTTCATGATTGGTTTCTTCCTAATCAGAATCAATCAGCCTCCGAAAGGACTAAATGAAAACATAAATGGCTTGGCTCAACATTAGGTCATTTTGGTAGCAGTTTTTTTCCTCTTTGGTGGACTAACTCCAGTCTCATCTGAACATTGAGAAGTTACAAGCAAATAAAAAGCTTTTCATTTTTTTTTTAACCATAATTTTCATGTCAGAGAACATTTGTCTGACATACATTTTTAAGGTAAGGAATCACATTTCTATATATTTTCTTTTAACTAGCATCTATTCAGTTAAGTGTCTATACATCTTTAAGCGAGGTGTCCATATCAATTCACTATTAAATCTGAGCACTGTTTTACTGAAATAGAAACAACACACCATGAGTTGAAAAATCCTTGTATGCTCCACAGAAAAAGACGAGAATTATTTTTTTACAAATTTGGCCCAATGACTGAATATGGATTTGCAGGTTATTATTTAAGACATCTAGCATGGATTTTACTTTGCCATGCTCAGGCTAGAAAATGTGAAAACAATGGAACCATAATTCTTGAAGGTCCGTGGGACATCTGTCTGAAGGAAAAACAGTACCTCCAACAATTGTATGGGTTCCTATTTTCTTCACTAAGCCTTCTTATTCTCCTTAGATAACATAAGTAGATTACATCTACAGCACTAAATCAGTTTTGAAAGGATATGGTGCTTTAACATTAGTTTCTACCCTTCTTCAGAGCACAAACTGTCCTTTCTAATTTGTACAGTATATAAACAGCATCTGGCATAATAAGACAATGATCCTGACTGAGGTCTCAACCAATTGTGCAAACATTGGTACTTGTAACATTATAATAGGAGTTCATTATGGTTAATACTGAGTCATCCCAAGATATCACAGGGGGACACATCAAAGATGAATGTGCACAGGTAAATTGTCTGTCCTTTACTAGAATCTAAAGGAGAAAAGTTTCGGACCACTTCTTGTCAATCCTTATATGAAAGTAGAGGGTTACCCTCACACATGTATTTAAATCAGAAACATACAGTGCTAGAAAATCAACCAGCAGGCCATCCATGAATTTGTTTTAACAATCCAACCACATCACCATTTCTCATTCATCCACTTAGCTTAATTTTCCTACCATCACTTTCATTGCTGAGGTTGTCTCTATTAAACCATTTTTTGTGCATCATTAACTTTTAACCAGGCATCGATAGCTTTATTGTTTAAATTGCATATGACTTTATTTAACGTCAGCATTTCTTCTGGCTCCTGACATGAAGTCACATTTTACAACTAATTAAATTGATCCCTGGGAAGCAAAAGCCACTAAACGGAATTATTCGTACCCAAGTGTCAATATATTAAATCAAAGGGCTAATGAGCTGGGTCACTGCTTCTTTTATCTGAAAGCTACTGCAGAATAGAATTCACACCAACCTCCACATTCTGCTTTAACAATCAATTTTATTTAAACCAAAGCTAACTAATGAATACATTTTGATTTACTGTAAATAATACATTTAAGCCAGTTTTTACCACTTGCACACATGTTAAGGTCACTTTTTTAGGTGGAAAAAAATTGCTCTGTTGATATAAGCTGTCTAAAAGTGTAGTTTTTGAGCTCCCATGTGGAAAGAACATTATTGGTAGGTCATAGGAAGCTTTCAAAATGACCTAAAAGGTGTTTTGTAAGTAAACAGTTTAGAGAACTTTTTAGTTTTCAGCCATTTCTATTATAGGCGTAAATCAAGATGAAAATTTGCCTCTTGGAACTGACAATACCGCCTAACGAAAGTGATTAAGAAATTACTAAATTTGTCATGTCAGCTTTTCCTTTAGCTCTTGCAGCTGCTGAGTAATATTTTGGATTCTTTCACTATTTACATCTGGACACTACTTTTAAAATTCATCACCTAATAATTCATACCATTCACAGAATTAGTCATAGTTCATCTGTCCTGGACAAAATCCTTGTAGATGGTTCAAGAAAGCTATCTTTTCTGAAGTTGTCTTTAACTAATCTGTTTAAGTCCAGATTGTTTAAAAATGCATTCTGAAAATCTCTCATGTCTCAAAAACACATTTTACTGTTGATTTGATTTGTTTGAGATCAAATCAACTTCTCTTATTTAATAATCTTTGAAGAGTTCCGTACAGGCAAGTGCACGTTGACACTTACTAATATTTATAAGCTATTTATAAGCTATAATTATGCTTGAAGTCAAAGGGTATTAAAAAGAAAAAAAATTAATGAAACAAAAAGTGGTTGAGTGTCATTGCCTTGCTTTGCCTGAGCGGGAAAACAAGGGTGGATGGGAACACACCTGTCCTGTAGAACGACTCTCAAATCGTGACATAGCACCAGCTCCCATGAACATGCAAGAAGGCAGGGGGCAGAATAGATAAGTCTTGGCTGCCTTGTTGATGCAACTTGCCATACAGATAAGGAGACCGGAAAAGATGGTGAAATAAGACTTTCACAGAATCACAGAACGTTAGGGAT
>NW_010208397.1:0-946 GCF_000695765.1 Mesitornis unicolor | reverse complement strand
CTGGCCCCAAAACCGAGTCCTGGGGAACACCCCTTGTGCCTGGTAAAGGAGAGGAAACCCCAGACTTACTGAACATATCTGACTCGTCCAGGATCTCCGATTTGATGATCTCCTCGATGACATCCTCCAGCGTCACCAGCCCCAGCACCTCGTAGAAGGGATCGCCCTCGCCCTCGTTGTTCACCTTCTGCACGATGGCCAGGTGGGACTTCCCTGCGGACGGACGGACGGACACCAGTCACCCCCAGCACCCACGGGTGGCACCGGGCCCTTCCCTTGGACTGGACCCAAGAAACCAGTTAAAGCCTCACCGAGGCGCTGGGCTGGGCGCTAATTCCCGGTGTAATGACAGCAATTAAAGCCCTGACGAGGCTCCTGGGTGGTGCCGGGGGGGGTGGCAGGAATTGGGGACGTGTCCCCACGTCACGGCGCCCGGTGAGTGCCCATGGGGTGAGGAGGGAACGACCCAAACCTCCCCAAATTTCCTCAGCGGCTCAGTTAAGGTGTCTCATCCCAGAGAAAAGGCTCCAAAACCTCCACGGAAAGAACCAAGGGCCGCACAAAAACCCCACAGCGCTCAGGCCAGCGCAGCCACAGGACCGGTATCCGTAGCCTGGGGAAACTGAGGCACGGAGGAAAGCAACGTTCCCTCCCCGAAAACGTCGCTTTTACCTCGAGCGCCACGTTCAGCCCCGTCCCCGCTCACCATCCAGCCCCGATCTGCCCTTCCCAACACAACCTGTGACTTCATTTTCGTGCTAGCCTCTCATTTCTCAGGAAAATCCTAATCTGAAGGCCAAACACAGTGCTTCTCCCCTTCTTCCCCTCCTTTTTTGGCTAAGCTCACATGGTTCAGGCAATGGCGACGCGCAAAGAGGGGTGAAAAGACCCCAAAATCGTTGTTTGGGGTGCAAAAACCCCTTTTCCCAGCCATTTAACCCCTGCC
>NW_010208396.1:1807-3566 GCF_000695765.1 Mesitornis unicolor | reverse complement strand
GTACCTGTTCCCTCCCACAGCTCACATTTTCCCTGGAGATCATGTACATTCATCACACTGTCTTCACAGACCAGCAATGTTTAGTGCAAGTTTTGCCTGTTACATTTCTCAAATGCTGTCTTTGCCTTGACCCACAAGGATTTTTGTCTTATTTTCTCTCCCTGTCCTGTTAGTGAGAGAGCAACTGGCCATGGTCAACCTACCACAGTAGGGGACAGGGAGGGGATGCCCTTTGGGGGTCTTGTGATGGATGCATGGGGGTACCACGGTCTTAAAAAAGAGAAGCTGTGGCAAGAAACTGGGGCTGCTGTGGGACAGCAAGGAGGGGGAGTTTCTCCCAGGCACAGTCCCTGCTGTGTGGCTTGGGAAAGCACCACACCACTGCCATAACTGCCTGCACCAGTGGGTGAGCAGACTTAACAACCTAGGGGATGCTTGCCAGGTCTGATCCTAAACCAAACCAAACACTTTACATTTTGGAAATTTGGAAACTTCTGAGCAAAAAGATAAAGGGGGTGATATAAAGCATTTCCTAAAAAAAAAAAAAAAAAAAAAAAAAGAAAAAAATTATTCTTGAAAGCCACAACAGTTCCCATGTTCTGATCTGCTCTGCCATGAAACGAGAACAAATAGGCTGCGGCACGGTTTTAAGAGTCAATTATAAACACCCCATCAGAACATAAACATCCCACATCGACAAAGTAATCTCTGTGGATCTCAGTGGGCTTGACCTGCTGCTGCCCTCTTCCTTGTATAGTCATGAATACAAATGCAAGGTGAATGCCAGCTGCCTTCTGATCTGGTGACATTTTACACCCATGTTACTGATGTCAACAACTGCATGAGAGAGCAGAGAAACAAACTCAGGATAGCCACTTGCAAAAAATAGAAGAGCAAGCTGTTGGCATGTTTCCAAGGAGTTCAAGTATTTCAGATCTGACGCTTACACAGCTAAGTCAATCCCTCCTGCACTCCCACATTTACTTGGGGAAAAGCCTTGTACTTTATGTCGCGCTATAATTCATCGTGTGAACAGAGGCTGCCCTATCTCAACGGGAGAGCTGGTCTCCATTCCTCACTTTGTGAGTACTAAATCAGCATAGAGAAATACCTCCCCAGCAAAACTATTCTGAAATCTTTGTAAATCAAAGTCTGCAACTTCTGTCTCTGGTATGCAATGGGAGAAAAATTATGACTTGTGCCTTGTTCGGTTCAAATGGTCCTTTCTCTTTTTAAGCAAACAAACAAATGCCCTATTCTCACCTGGCATTAGTGCAATGTTATGTTTGAGGCTTTAAAAGCCTAAAAGTCAAACCATTCAAAATAATGGGTCCTGTTGCAAATGTAACATGGTCCCAAGGGTATCTACGTAGTGTTTGGTATTGCTGCACATGGTATTAACTTTTATGCCTTCATCTATATATGCAATGTGGCTCATTTATAGTTGCTCTGGGAACCACTATGTTTACATAAATTTTCATTTCCTGTCTTTTGTTTATTCTCTTTATCATCTTTATAAAACAAAATTTTCCTTGTGTATTTTAGTGCTCAACCAATTACCTGCAGATCGAGGCACAGGAGAATTGACATCCTCTGATTTTTTCATGTGGCCCTGACAATACGCCTCCACTCTGGTTTGGACCCATTAGAAACTGTGGAGCTCCAGCAATGGTACTGTATTTATACCAATGCAGAACTGTCCCCATGGGTCATGGGGATTTTGGGCCGTTGTCTCCTGGGATCTGCCCAAAACTTTCCT
>NW_010208396.1:0-1740 GCF_000695765.1 Mesitornis unicolor | reverse complement strand
CACGCAGCTTGTGAATTGAATGAATCTGGTGGTTGACTTCATATAACCACACTTGAGTTATATACCTTCAGATTTCAGTGTGAAAGCCCGTTGCCACCTGCTCTGATAACTAAAACAAGGTGTTTACAGATGCTTGAAATCCATCTTTTGTTCAAGCTTGCGAAACTAGTGCCTTGCTCAGCAGAGATCTGATGGCACCTTGTTAGAAAACATTACTATAAAAGATTGAAACCTTAGAGATGCCAGTTGTAGAGAAAAATAAAAACCATAATAGTTCAGGTACAGATCAATGCAGTGATCTTCATGAACTGTTAATTAAAATTCTGTGTTGACAGTACCAAGCCTTGATACTATTTTTTAGGGAAACAAAGAATAACAGATAAAGCCAAATTATAATAGGTCGGTGCAGCAAATCCAAGAAAAATAAGACAGTTCTCGGCAGTTGTGATAGGAATCCTTCCTCTTCTTGAATAATAAAGGCTTTTGCTAATTTTAACCAGAGCTGAATCTGAAAAATCTGCAGTCACGTGTGACTCAGAGAGCCCCAAGGGAACGGGAGGTGGGGGGAGATATGTGTGTGTGTATGTCTGTGTGTATAATCTAACAGTGCCCAGAGCTTTTGAGATCCTGAACCACTTCAATCACGCAGGCCAGATTAATTAAAAACCCTGGCTATATTCTAGCAGTTAATATTGAAGCAGCATATTTATTGCATTTTTTCTCAAATAAATCTGAAAACATGTGAATCCTATCCCTGGGAGAGATGGGGAGAAGAAGTAAACAGTCTCAGGTGCATGCTTGGAAGCAGGGGATGATGGAGAACAAAGATGCAGGAGGGTCATGGTGGCAAGGTGCTGGAGGAAGGTCATGGTAGCAGGGTGCTGCAGGATGCTTGGTGAGTCAGAGGGTTGGGGAGGCTGAGGGCTCAGCCGTCATTTTCTCCGCTATTCTGGCCTTGGATCGTCTGTTTAGTTTTCTCTCTTTTATTTATACCCTTTTATTTATACACACGCTAACACATGGATATTTTAAATGGCTTCTCAGCTTACGCAGCTCCACTCTGCGGCTCTCGATGGTTTTCCAGATGTTGTTCATGATGCTGGCACCTCACCCCAATTGCAGCTGCATTCAGCTGAGATTCAATTACAGCCTGTCTTGCAAAGGCAGATTGGTTTTTCAAAGATAACATATTTTTGGGAGAGATTTTATGTTGGTTTTGGGTTTTTTTTCCTACCCAAAGCAATTTTTATTAAGAAAGGAGAGGCATGACTTGCAGCTTGATCTTGCCAGGTGCTGAATGCCTCCAGATAGGTCCTTAGCACCCTCGATATTGTTTCCCTTCAGCACTTTTTACAGAGCACACAGCACCCCGCAGGGTTCAATTCTGCAAGATTAAAGTGCTGGCAGAGCAGACTCCAAGCCTGCTGCAACTGCGGGGAAAGTATCACAAAGGTGTAGAGAGAACAAAGTTAATCGCAAAGTCCAAGTCACGTACGCCAGGTAGCTGCATGCCTGGAAGCATGAAACCAAACAAGGGTGAGGTGGTAGACACTGGGCGAGGTGGCAACCATCACTAGATCAACATCTGGTGTTATCCGGATGCCTGGAGTGTGAGATGAGGCGGAGGCCTCGTGGTCCCAGTCCTCCATTCCTTTCCACCCCAGACAAAAGGAGCCATTACCTCCACCCATCCAGGTGTGGATTAACGGATTTGTGACATTAACATAAATGATAAGATTG
>NW_010208395.1:0-769 GCF_000695765.1 Mesitornis unicolor | reverse complement strand
TTAAGTAAAAGAAATACATACAGGAAAAGCAAGCACTTGTTTTCTTTTTACAAATAAGATGATGTTCTCTCCACCTTTTACTTAGAATAAAATCAGCTGTGATGAATCCATCTCTCTCTAATTTCAGTTGGATACCAGTCACACAGCCATGAGCAGAGTGTGGCATCATGTTGTAGCATCGTCACTTGTTTTCATACTCTGGCAGTAACACTGATCACTAAAAGGAGAATTCCTTGCTGTAGCTCTATTTTAAGTCATACAGGAGATACCAGGTGTGTTAGGCTAGTCTTTTATCTAGAAATTGTGGCCCAAATACAAATACAGGCAATGTATTTGAGAAAATGCTCCTTTTCCTTTTAACGACCCATTCATTTATCTGATTGACTGAAATCTGTTTCCGTGCATGGAAATCCTGCAAGCTAAATCCCAAAAATGCTGACAGTGGGCTACATTTAAGTGAAGGATTGTCACTAAATCACTCCCAAGGAATGACTTTGGAAATAATGTATCTAACAGAATTTTGCTACCTTAAAGCCATTCAGATGTTACTGTTCCATTTTACAATAGATAGATATGCTGTTGTATTGTGTTATTTACATTGCCTAAAACTTCCCTCTTCAGCTTCAGCCATTGGGTCATCTGGTTCTGCTGACCAAAACAGCTCCTTATTCAAACCCAAGAATAGCTGAGTGTGTTGTGCAATGTTTTGCTGCCTGGTATTTTTCATCAATAATCTGAACTTGAGGTCCGTTATTGATGAAGCCTTAGA
>NW_010208394.1:344-3067 GCF_000695765.1 Mesitornis unicolor | reverse complement strand
TGCCTGCACCCCTTATTTTGGAGTTCAGCTCTCGCACCTAATCCCTGCATCATTAAGTACACACTGATTTTTGTGGGGTTGGTTTTGCTCATGGTCTTCCCTCTTGCCCGTCCTCCTTCCTGGGCGGAGGAGGGGGGGGCGGAATCACTTTAAAAACACAGGAGGGTGAGATGTTTTTGGTGACATTTCCATGCAATTAAAATTGGCAATGGGTCTTGCAAGAATTCCCTCGCTAGGGTCTCCGTAAGCCTGAGTTTAGCTTTTAATGAAGTCATTGGTTTTATCAGCAGCTGCAAAACAAAGCTGCTCCCCCCCCAGCCGCGCATGGCCCAACGGCCTCAGGGAGCAGGAGCCCCACGTAGCCTGCTCCAAACAGCACATCCCACTAGCACAGCGCCCGCCATGCTCAGAGGGAGGATGGACATGTGCCCCATGGAAACTCACAGCATAGCTCCCTACAAAAAGGCTGGAGGGTGCTTCAGCCGCCCCCCACCCCCGCCCCAGGCTGGCGGTGTGTCGTGCTGCCGTCCCGGCTGGAGAGATGCTCTGACCTCTGCCACCCTATGGACTCGCACATGGGAAGGTTTAAGCACCTTCTGGTTTTCCTCTTCCTCCGTGGCTCCCCTGTTTCACTTTGCTCCAAAAATCTGTGCCTCTTCTCTTCCTTGATTTGGGAGAAAAACCCACGGTTTATTTAATACTTGCTTTCTCCACCCAGCCAAGACCCCACTGGAGTCAAAGACACCCCCCAGAACCCACCCAGTTCAAAGACACTTCCACATATCTGATGTTCTTTCCCTGGGAAATGTTTTTTGGGGGGCAAAACCTGCCAGAAGCCAACTGCTCTTCAGCAGTCCCTACTCTAGGTGATGCAGGAGCATCCCTGAGCAGCATCACAGTGCCACATTTTGAGCTGGGGCCACGCAGGACCGTGCCTGCACCCACACTACAGACGAGGGGAACAGGGCTTCTGCTGCCCCAGTCAAACATGACTCTCCGAAATACCAATTTCTACCACATGCTTAGATTCAGCCCTCTGGGAAAGGCTCTTGCCGTGTTCCACTGGTGGGGGGGGTCCCTCCGTGGGGTGCAGGGGTGGCTGGCCAGGGTCCCCTGCCCATCCTGCCTGCCCCTTGCCTCCCTCCAGCCTGTTACACTTCCCAGGCACAATCACGCTCCGATTGCTTCTCCAACAATCGGAGATCGCCAACGTTTTTCTCTGGTAGAAAAATCAGCTAATTATGTGCTGAACAAAAAGCCCATTCTCGTCTGAAATAATACTCCCGTCTCGGAAAGGCACTTGTTTGTGGGCAAATTTTGAAGAGGGCTGACAATAAAAACAGCTGCAGGAGCTGGGTGTTGGTACACATTTCCATGCCCTGCCACATTACCATGCCTAATTATCTCTCCTTTCCACAATCTAGCGTGGTTTCCTGAAAAGAGACGATTTTTTTTTTCCTTCCCCCCCTCTCTGCTTGCTTTTCTATTTAAATGAAAGCTTTGCTACTCTGCAAGGATTTCCAGGCTGCTCTGGTTGGTTTCGGAAGGAGTGGAGATGCTGCTGATTTGGGGGGGACTGGAGGGTTTTTCACTGCCGATGCAGTGGGAAAGAGCTGGAGGCAGGAGAGGGGCCGCAATGCCACGATGGTTGCTGGAAGATGGGGAGGGGGAAAGGGAGAAAAAAAACAATTTGGAGAGAAACAACTACACATGCAGCTACGAAGCATCCACAGGGGAGATCAAAACCTTACCAGTTCTGTGCTGAGAAAAATCCCGAGCAACAACGCACTACCGCACATATGGTAGCCTCTGCAAGACGGAGCTGGGACATATGGAAATGAGCTGTATAAGTAAACTTTTCCCAGTCCCTTGAAGTCAGAGATGGGCCCCAAAAGCGTGTGTGTGCACACACATACCACCCCCCCCCATCTCCAGCCGCAGCTGCTTCGATGGCCATCCACCCTGTCCCATTTGACACATCTCCAGGGAAAATTGATTCTTCAGCAGAAACAGCATTGAGGAGAGGGGGAACCCCAAAATTCATGCCCTGGGTGACTATCAAGGCTTTGTACCCCAAAAGCTGCATCAAGCCACGGATGAAGAGCCAGATGCGGGACTGGGCAGCAGAACTACACCAGGGCCCAAAAGCAATAACCTCCCCTAATCATTTCTGCCAAGAAAAGAATGGTTTCAGATGTTGGCTGGAAATGTAGGGGGGAAAACTGACCCAGATATCCAGACATGGGTCAGGGCACAGCTCCCAGTTTGGGGAAGCCACTGAGCTTCAATGGTGGGAATTAGCAGAGAATGGGATTTTTTTTGGGGGGGGGGCAAAAATGCCACTTGCTGAGGCCTGAGTGGGATGTTGTGACACCCTTCAGGGGACAAACCCCAACAGGCCAACAGGCACATCTTTTTTTGGGGGGGGAAGCCCCCACTGGTTTGAGGGAAGGGTCCCTTGCAGCTGTGCCAATGCTCAAAGACCCATCCTCACTCCTTGCCTTGCCTGCTGGGTTTTTGGGGCCTTACCTTTTTGGGGTAAGGTTTGGGGGACAGAGTGTGGCTGTCCTTATTCTTGGCACCTGACAGCCTGGCTACCAGGGGGCCACCTTTCTCCAGGGGTGCACAGGCCCCCCCACCCTCAGCCTGACATCTGCCATCCTTCCCAAGCAAATATGAGCATCAGTTAGCTAGAAATGAGTGGCGGGTCATTAAGAGCTTCC
>NW_010208394.1:0-265 GCF_000695765.1 Mesitornis unicolor | reverse complement strand
GCCAGGGTTTCTTCTCAAAAGCCCCCAGAACCAAGCTCAGAGGAGCAGCCAATGCCATTGTCCCAAGAAAGCTTCAACTTCCCAAGGGCAGGAGGGATCCCACCCCCAGCCAACCCTCCTCCTTTTTTTTGTCCTTTCTTTCTTTTTTTTTTTTTTTTCTCCATTTAATTTTATTTTCCAAACCACTTGATCTTTGCTTGGGAACCTCCATTAATTGCCTGGGTTTGCCTCTTCGCCTGGTCCCTTTATCATTATTTATGGCCTT
>NW_010208393.1:2688-7362 GCF_000695765.1 Mesitornis unicolor | reverse complement strand
TCCTTGGAGGGCTTCTGCTTCACTGGTGTGAAGTTCTCTGGCAGGAAGGTGTACATGGTGCTCTGTTTTCCTTAGCGCTTTTTCCAAAGGAGTAGGAATGAAGATCTCTTTGCAGGAAGCCTGGGGCTTTCAGGAGAAGAAAACGGACTCTTAGGAGTGTTCCCACCTCCACCGAGTCCCAGAGCACTTGTCTCTGAAAAAGAGGAGGATATAAATAGTCTCAGGAGAACCTCTGAATCAAGGAACAACTTGTCACCCATTTGCCATCTCAATTTCAGTAGCTCCCTCCCGGCCCCCCACTGCCAGGCTGCGACGTGCCGGGTGCTGTACACACAGTACCAGACACCATCTCCAGTTACCAGACAACACGTGCAGAGAACAGCCTGGGGCCCATGTGGACAACAACCTCAGGGCAATAAGGACTATATCATTGTCATAATTAATTTTTTTTTCTGTGAGGAAGACTTTCGTTGAGGCAGAAGCAGAGACTGGGAGTGGGTAGGAGGAGGGGGAGCAGGAACTAGATCAGCCTGTTGACAGCATCTTTAAGAGACAGAGCTAACTAAGAGCCATAAAAGACACCACATAATGAATTCCAGGCAGCCGCTCCTAATTTTAATCAAACTGCCTCCCTGGCAGATTTAACTCAGTTCACCCGCAGCACTGTCCCCTCCCCATCCCCAGCATGCCTGGGCTGTTCCAGCCAGGCAATGCTTTCCAGCAAACGTGGGTAAATCCCTGCTTCTCCACAGCTCCCAGATGGCCAAACAGGGCTGGGGTACTGGCAGCTCATGTTTTGGGGTTTTGAGGGGCACTTAGAGCTGCGTTGGGCAGCAAAGCACAGGTGCAGGTGATGATATCACACCAGCAGCCCTGAGTGGCAGGAAAGCAGCTCACTCCTGCCATGCATGCAGACCCTTGCAAAACCTCCAGGTGGGAGAAAAGTTAATTTTGTTGGGATCGAGCAGCACAGGACCTCCAAGGGGCTCTTCCTCCACATGGCACGGCTCTGGGCTGCCTTTCCGCTCCTGGACGCTCCCCCACACGCGGCCCCGGCAAAGCGGGCTGAGCCAAGAGCCTAATGGCTTTTCCTTGGCTGTGGGCTGGCTGGGCTTGGCCAAGCACAGCGCCCGGGATCCAGAGGGGAAAAGTAAAGTAAGGACACGGGAGAGTGAGAAACAAACCCGTCCAGAAGGAACAGAGGAAGGAGAGGAGATGCAGAGCTGCAGACCAGCTGGCTTGTACCTGCCTGGAGCCAGCAAACAGAAGCACACATCCTCCTTTCCAAGCCCTAGGGTGCTGAGCCTGCTGACTCCAGGCAAACCAGAGGAAAAAAAAACACTTTTTTGAGGCACAAGGAAGCTGATTGCAGGGTTTGGTTTCTTTTCCCTAAAGGGGTTGGTTTCTTGTTTAAAACTAAAAAAGATAAAAAATTAAATACTAAACCCTGTCTCAGCCACAAGTGTGGCAAGCTGGAGCACATTTTCCTCAGTACCTCAAACAGATAGTTCTCCCTCCAAAAAAACCCAAGTAAAGCAGGAAAGGGTCCTCAGCATCACTTAAACCGCACTGGTCCACTACAGAGATGCCCAGGTGTAAACCCAGAACGGCACCTGTGCACGGGCTCAACAAAACACAGCATTTTATGTTCATCTTGAAGCACGTATTGGGCCACACCTTGCAGCTGGGGGAACTTTTTCATTGCCGGCCGAGTCATTTTAACCTTCCCCTGGGAGCCGGTAACTTTCTAGGCTGCCAGTTGCTTTAAATGGGATTACGGCGGCATTAGAAAGCGATTAGCCTGGGTGGGCGATAGGTTTAGCTAAACGACTTGTCCCACAGCCAAGTCCCACAGAGCCTGACGGGGAGCTCCAGCATGGGATGGGGGGGCTACAACCACCCCAGTTGTGCCACCCAGGGACAGATCCTCTCCCCTGTGATGGAAACAGGGCCCTCACCCACCAGCACGTGTGATGCGAGCCCTGTCAGAGCCCTGGAAAAACTGGGCAATAAAGGCAGAGAGAGATGATGGTGGGAAGATGTTGTGCTTGGGATAAACTTTCATCCCCTCTATCAACCCCTCTGTGGCTTTAGGGTGTACCAGAGGCAGCACAGGATTGTACCAGGGATGGGGGCGAAGATTTGCAGAAGGGTCTTGGCCAAAACCAGCAGAACTGAGCAAAGCAGCAAGTGGCATGATGCTTCTGGAAACCCAGACGGGTATGCTAAGCCCAAACGAGCTCCCTCCCTCTTGGCATTGGGGATTTTTGGGATGCCAGAGAGGGAGATGCAAATACCTACAGCTACCAGATGCACGCTCATGTTTCATGTATGTCTTATCTGGGGACTGCAAAGCTCAAGAGGGGAGAAAATAAAACACAGCCTCCACTGAGCAGGACTTGGAAAATAATTTTCTTAAAGTTTTCTGAAAAAAAAGAGGAAATAAATGATGTTTTCTTTTCCAGCTGTCATTTAGGGCTTTAAGCCTAAGAAATGGCCGATACTGCCGCTGTGGGGACAGCAACCTCCTCACTCCATGTAAAATTGACAGCAGCTCCCAGGACTTCAGGGAGTTTCTGGATTTTCATCTCCATTTCAGGAAGCTGGTGTATTATTTATGAACTACTTCGAAGCTGCTCTATTTTTAGGCTGTTTCTTTCTTTTCCCCCCATGGAGCCCATGACGTACACGAAGGAGCCATTACTGCTGCTGCCAATAGAGAAACAACGTGTTTTTTTAAGGAAGGTTTCTCAGCCTTTTCTGGCCCTTGGATACCGATCAGCCTCAGAGGGATGTGCAAGCTGGGTGTACAAGCTGGTGGATTTAATCCTGCTCTGGTCACTCTGGCTGGGCCAAGATCAAGCTCCTGTGGCTGTCCTGGGCTGAAGGACATCCCCCACTTGGGTATAACTCCAAAAAAGACGCTGAGAAGGACGTCTGCAGGCATTACCTAGCACACCAATGCACCAGGGAGGTCTCCCAGAACCGGATCTTGCTCTGTGCTCCTCCGGCACCTCCATTCTTTTGCCTTGTTTAACAAAACGTACATTCTCGGGTTGGTGATTTGGCTCTGTCCCAGGCGATAGCTGAGTCTCCCAAGCTCCCCAGGGACGCCTGCCGCCTCCCTCTTGCAAGCTGCAGCCCGCAGAGGTGCCTGCTCACGCAAAGCCTGTTTCAACATTTTTTTTGGAATGCAAACTTGTTATTTTGCTCGAAGATGACATTGCGGTGACCTTTAACTCCTCAAAAATAAAACAAAAAGGGAAGGGAGAGTGTCAAAGCCAAACAGCGTGTTTGCAGCTTGCTGTGCTGGAGCTCCCCAGCTGACCCAAAACAAAGCTTTTTACTTCCTGCTCTGTGCAAGCAGCGAGTCCTCTTGCCTCGACTCGAGATGAAAGCGAAGCATCTGAGCAGGACACACTTTATGAAGTAAAAATAAAAATCCATCTTTTTGACCGCTTCTATTTTTACCAACGCTGCTGCTAACCACGGGCTGCGAGACACACAGCACCACTAACCCCAGACACTTCGCAATTAGGACATTCATTTAAAGAGGGTCAATAACATTTAACTGGTCTCTATTGCCCCAGTGGGGTCTGGTCTGGACCATGCCAGGGGCCAAGGTCATGCCATGGATAGGCATCCATTTCTCACGACGGGATACCCTTCCCTCCGGTGTGAGGTGCTGCTGCCTCCTCCCCAAACATCTTGGCAGGCGTTGAGCTAAGAAAACACTGCAGATTTTATGGGCAGGCATTTCCAACCCCACAAAGAACAGGGAATTAGGATGGCAAATTAAGGAGGAAATTACTCCTCTGCAAAGCTCCTCCTTGGACCTCCAGTCCAAGCTGGGGGTGGGAGGAAAGCCTCTGTGCCCATGGTCCTGGCTCCACTCCACAACCCACTGCAGGGGGACCAGCCATGTCAAAGGGACTTTGCAAGCCCAAGATGGGAATGAGCAAACCCTTCCAAGGGGTTTAACTTCCCTTGGAGGGGTCTGCAGCAGCACTGGAGTTCTCTAGAGGGCTTTTTGGTATCATAAAAGGTGAAATCACTGTTCCAGCCACCTGGTGCTGATGTGAGTGAGTGGGACAGGCAGGGGCACCCTGTGGCAGCACTAGCACAGGGGTATAGGGTTGCTCCCTGCACAGCTTGGCCCCCATGCATATCAGTGGCACCAATTCCTCCCCTGGCCCTGCAGAATCACCTGCAAGGATCCCTCCCGGACACCACAGCAGATCACCCCAAGGCCCTGGGTTTATCCCCGCAGTGCACAAACCACCCCTGGGGCGAATGTGGGTGGCACAGATCCCTGGTTGTGAAGCCAGGGCAGCAGCTCTGTGTTCACGAGACAGAGCTGGAAGGTGAACACAGTGCCCCCGGCGGGGACCCCCGCCTTCACCGTCCCTGTGGCGGCCGCAGCAGGGACAGAAACTCTGCCTGCCCAAGGCCCTGGGTTTATCCCCGCAGTGCACAAACCACCCCTGGGGCGAATGTGGGTGGCACAGATCCCTGGTTGTGAAGCCAGGGCAGCAGCTCTGTGTTCACGAGACAGAGCTGGAAGGTGAACACAGTGCCCCCGGCGGGGACCCCCGCCTTCACCGTCCCTGTGGCGGCCGCAGCAGGGACAGAAACTCTGCCTGGCCCGAGGGGCTCTGGAAAAGACTGCGGTCG
>NW_010208393.1:2370-2660 GCF_000695765.1 Mesitornis unicolor | reverse complement strand
CTGCTCTCTCCGTGGCAAGACACAGCAACAAATTCCCTTTCGCTCCTGGCTGCATGCCGGGGGCGCGGTGACGGTACTCACCCATCCATCGCCTCCTGGGGATCCCCACCTGCCGCCCGGCTCTGCCACAGATGGCTTTTTAACCACATAAAAAAAATTAAGCGCTGCTATGTCTCAACGTCCCTGGCAGCTTCGTCCTCTCCATTGCGCGGGGGTGTTTTGGGGCTGTGAGCCGGCTGTGCCCCGCGCAGCCTGTGTCCACGGGCAGGAGGAGGGGACCCCGCCCGTCA
>NW_010208393.1:0-2012 GCF_000695765.1 Mesitornis unicolor | reverse complement strand
CCACTGTTGCTGGCTGGTTTGTAAGCCAGGATTAAACAGCACTGGGCACTCAGAGGATAAACCCCAAATCCAGGGGGTACACGTGAATACAGAGCTGATCTGCAAAGCACAGACGTGCTGCCAGCAGCTCACTGTCTGCAAGAGCAGACAGGCAATTTGAAGCTATGGCGTTAGCTCTGCCCAGCCTTAAACACTTGAATTGAAGGAATTGGCACTTTACAGTCTAGTTATATCCCTTAAAACTACCATGTCAAGTGGTGCTCCAAACCCATTTAGACACCCCATCCAGTGTCTGACCGTGATTACAGAAAAGCCACTTTGAGTCAATTCTGGCAGCAGATGACTTAATATTTAACGTCCCTGACAGTTACCTCTTAACATAATCTTTCTTTGTTCTTCATCCTGTGCTAATTAGCAAGACGAAGTTTCAATAAGCTGGGTTTTCACTTTAACTCTGCACACTGCTTGTGGTGCTGCTGGCTCATGACTAAACTATGACTGAGGGCTCTCACTTTCCCTTGCCCAGAGGCACATCACAGTGCCTGAACTTGTCCAAACCACTAAGATTTGCAGACTTTAAAACCAAGTGAGCTCTCCTGGTCCACTTTTATGAAAGTGCATTGGACACATAGGAGAGAAAGTTCTAGTGCTCTCACTTCTGTGTCCCCTGTGGAGACGTCCTACAGATGTTCTAGGGAGCAGGAGGTGACCCATCAGCCAGCTCCTTGGCACCTGCAGGGCCGGAGGCTTTTGGAGAGGAATCCCCTAAAATCAACCAGCTCACGCACAACCACAGCAAAAGCAAAACATCAAATAAAAAGCAGCTCCATGTGCCACGATGACATAAACCTCTGACAAAAAAAAATGAGAGTGATAACTGCAATAATTTCATTGCTCCCACCAAAAGCGCCAGCACCAGGCAGGGATGTGGGCGCAATGGGGCTGATACAGTGTAGGTGTATGAAACCCTGGCACGAGGCATCAGTCAGTCTGCTATTAGCTTATTTCATTTGCCAGATAAGATACACAGCCATAAGGGTTTTGGTGTTTTTAACGTTGTCATTTTGTCTTTTTTCCTGCTGGTACAAGATGTGCTTCATCTACCACTTAATCTCACTTGTGCTCATCTCCATCCTCCAATACAAACCGCCCCACAGGGGGACCCAGCACCCTGTTTCGCCCCACAGATCCTCGCTTAAAAGAGCCAGTTCAGCGCTTTGGGAACACTCAGCATTTCGGATGCAAAGGATGGCTGAAACCCGAGCCCCCCCCAACGCCCAAGTGCTACAATGCGATATGGGGAAGAAATGGAAACCTAAGCACATCTCTCTGGCACAGACCCTGCGACTTTCCAGTCATGGTGTTGCCACGAAACTCAAGGTGCAGGCAGCTCCAGAGAGGAGTGGATGGCTCAGAGCTGGGCTGGGGACTCGAGACCCCAAATTTCCATCTGTATCCAACAGCCAATGAGGCTGGACAACCGTGGGCTGAATGCAATCACCAGTCCCCTTGAAGAGCTCTCTGGCAGCTTATGTGGATCTGGCCATGCAGATACAACCTCCCCAAGCCTCATCCCCCACCAGACTGTGGTGCCTGCTGTGCCAGGCACTTGCCCTTTGGTCATCACGAGTATCCCAAGAGGAAGAGAGAAAAGAGAAAGAAGGATTTGTGCTTTCTCCAACTGCTCTGGCTGCTCATCGCTGCTGTTGGGACTTGCTGATGGAGGGGCTGTCCAAGAAACCACTCCAAACCCAACCCTGTACATTGCACAATGCACTGTGTACAACCATCTGCTGGAGTTTTGCCTGTCTAGCAGCAAAAGTTGAAGCTGCACCTTGTGAAGAGGAGCTGGAGACGTGCCTCCGGGCTCCGTTAATCATCTCCAGGGTGGCAAAATCCATACCCATCACAAGAAAACTCCCGCGGCCCCTACACGGCAGAGCGCCAAAGGCTTGCACCCCAAGGTCAGGGTGCTGGTTTGCACTGACACCTCGCACCCCAAACCCCTCTCC
>NW_010208392.1:53327-59599 GCF_000695765.1 Mesitornis unicolor | reverse complement strand
TTATTTATTTTAAATTTTTAATAATAAAAAGGTTTTATTAAAAGCAATGCAATATCTTTGGCAAGACAGTTTCTTCAGTGGGGCTATGAGATTTACTCCACTTGAGAATATCTTGCTTTATATCTTAGTAATCCCTACCACAAAACAAAAATCTTCCCTTCATTCTTTTTACTTACATCTGTCAACTCACCCTTCCAACCAGCACACTTAATAATTACACCCATGATATGAGTCTGGATCCTCCTGAGACATGCCACAGGACAGCATTGGGATCATGCACTAAAGCAGATCTTACCTATTGGATGTTTATGACTGGAGAAGCAGCTGCTAAAAAACCATTTTAAATAACTGCAGTGATAAGAATATTATGCCAACACATTGGTTGCCATTGTAGCCAAACAGGATCTTCTGGGTGCTGAAGCCTCTATCTACAAAGCTTGTCAGAACGTCTTAATGCCCAATTCCTCTCTGGTTGAACAAACCATCTCATCCCTTGCCTTATAAATCCTTGGCCTTTCTTCATTACCCAGAGAACAAATTCCACATCCAATTTCACTTTAGCGGTCTGCATTTTGACATTTGGTGACGTGTCTATTTCTGTTTTCTGTGGTTTGCTTTGTGTCACTCTAATAACAGAGTCACCTTTTCTCTGCCCGAGCAAACACATCAACCGAG
Source organism: Mesitornis unicolor (assembly GCF_000695765.1). NCBI lineage: Eukaryota > Metazoa > Chordata > Aves > Mesitornithiformes > Mesitornithidae > Mesitornis > Mesitornis unicolor. The sequence goes on along the minus strand of NW_010208392.1, from coordinate 58,924 downwards.
TGCTATCACTGCTTGAACAGGAGAATCTCAAAGGTGTATGCAAACTTTGGGACGGAGCACAGCCACTGTTAACAGCAGCACAGGGGTCATCTCCTGGATTCACATTGTCAGAACACAGAGAAGAAATGGGGCTACTACTTCAGGAGCCAAGATTTCAAACATGGCACTGATGTCAGATGTCAGCACAGCAAACAGCTAGGGACTGAATAAATAGCAAAGTCTCCAAACTCTGTAATGTGCTCCCAGGGACTAAATCAAAATGTGAGATAGGGGTGAAACCAGCCTGGATGAATCCGTCAGATGCAGGGCTAAATCACTTGACTGCTGGCAGTCAAATGTGGAGTGGGATTGATATACCACTGGGTCAAGAGCTTGCCTCAGCTTGCAGGGAGCGATAGAAAAGAGCTGTCCTCCTGTGTGTCAGAGGCATTTGGCACCCAAGGAAAGGCTACAAGGGGCAACCTCAGTAGCAGAATTGTGGCTGAACTTCACAGCCCACCCTGGGCTGTACTTCCCCAACATCCAGTCAATGTAACACAGGTAAAAAGAATCCCAGAACTGCACTGGGGAGGGAGAAGCAGCTTGGAGTCAGCACTGCCATTTGACTGGGCAAAAGGCTGCCTTTTGGTGCTGGCACAGGGCCACACCACCCACTGCACTGCAGTGTATGTCACTAACACCACATGCCCACTTATTGGGTTCCCCCAAAAGGCTCTCATGGCTATTTTGTCAGCCTTTTGTCAGTCACTCGTGGTTGGTCCTAGGTGAGCCAATGTGTCACTGTGACACTGCCTCTTGTTTGTTTACAGTTTCTTGAAACCAAAGCTTGGGTGAGCAGTCAGAGCTGAGTATGGACAGATTTTTGCTGTGGTTTTGGCTAAGGAAACCACAGGAAAGAGACTAATGGATCATTTTGACGGAATCCTGCATGGCCTGGATGTAAAAAAGAAGCCAAAGCTGCTGTTTGAGGCCTTGGGCAGGGAAAGGCTGGATAAACCTCATTTACTTGTATAACCCTTCTTTCGGGACTTGACTAGCAACAAGGACTGAGTTCAAATCCTAGAGGTCACTTCTAAACCCAGATGCTTATCCAGAAGATAAATTAAAACTAAACTTTCTGGTGCTCAGCAAGCTTATTTTCTTCATTTGCAAACATGACTCAGTTGATTTAATAAACAATGTTTTATTAATGAAAGAAAAAGAAAGGTAGATAAACAGCCTAACAGACGATATTTAACTCCTGGTGTATTATTATTTGACAGTTGTTTCTTTGGGGGAAGCTACTTAGCTCAGCTCTCAGTTGCTTCCCTACTTCCTGCAGTAACAATTCACTTCCAGCTTGGGTTGGTCAAACCTTGCTGAGCAGTAAGGTCTGATTCAGGCTGTGGGCTCCCTTACCATTCCCTGTCACCAGTCCTCGCCCTCCAAGTTAGTGCTGGAGACAATTTTTGTTCTTCCAGCTCTTCAGCAAGACTGCATGCAGCATCTCAGATTACCCTCATCCTGTGCATTCAGAAAACCCTTCACCCCATTCTTGTCTCTCACTTTGGAGAAGACTTCTGAATGAATTCTGCTCTGGTTTACTCTTTAAAGAAAACTTTTAATCAAAGCCTTTTTCCTTTCCCTCACTGCCATTTTGGTTTTGGTTTGTTGTTTTCTGAGGATGTAACTTTTGAATTCCAGTTCTGGAAGCTATTGCCCTGGTGAGGGTGACCAACTCACCCCAGGGACACTGACATGTTGCTCTTTGGCTCAGACTTCTATCCCTAGTTACAGTTGCAAACATTCCTTTGTTTAATTATGCTCTTTTTACCAGAAATGCCTCGCAAACATAAAATAATATGTGCAAAGTAAACATGTCTCAGGCCTGCCTGTCGGTTTCCTTTCATTTATCTCCCTTCTTCTCTCCCGGAAGGTAATGGAGTACTCTATTTTTCTGCATTTTCTTGGGGTGGTAAGACAACTGCTCTCTTTTAGGCAACTTTTTAAAGCTAGGCTGACAGTTGTCAAAAGGAAAATAAAAACAAATCTCCTAACAACACATTTGCAAACAGCCATGGACCATTTTCACTGCTGGGCAGATAGTTCAGGTCAGCAGCGTTTCTGTGTAGAAACCTGAGCACTTCTGGAACCTCCTGAAGAAGCTGCCCAGGCCTGCATCTTGTATGGCACTGACCAATAGCAAGATTTGCTCCTAGTTATTATGTAGCTCACAGAGCTTAAAATTATGGTTCATGCACATCTGACTCCCAGGACAGGAATGAAAATAAATGCACTAATGATTCTGAGATACCTAGTTTACTATACGCTGAAGACAGACATATTTAAGTGAAAGAGAAGGAATTTCAGTATGCAGATGCATGTAAATCTTTGCCTGTTACTTTTTTTTCTACCATAAAAAATATATTCTTCTGTGAAAACATGTGGAATTGAGAAAATGCACTTGTATTATACTTAACTGTACAGCTGCTTTTTCAAGGCCTGGACCAAGCCACAGAACACACACCTGCTTTCATGCACCCACAATTAGTCTGACTGTGCCTGTGTTTGGAACTGGTTAGTGTTAAAAGTCAAGCATGACAATGAAGCACAGCATCCCAGCTTAATGCTACCTAAAGAAATGTAGTCTGCCTGATGGTACTGGAGACAAGCAGTCTCCTGAGAAGAACCTGGTCAACAGCAGCCACAGCTTCCCTCACTCAGTACTGTTACTGTGCCTCAGAAGGGCTGGCCTAAGTCACTAGAGTTTAACCTCCACCTCTGGTGAGCCCTTGATCTCTCTGCAAAAGCTATCAACAGCAGAGCTCATTAGTGCGAATTGTGGTGTATTTTCAATGAAGAAACTACAAGCAAACATAACTGGCCTTGGATGCAAATGCCACTTGTTGAGGTGAGATGCTGTTTGCTGGAATTTTTAAATTATTAGTCGTGATTTTTGTTATTCAGTATACCTATCAGGGAGCAGCAAGGGCCAGATGATCCCCAAGGAACAGGAAGCCAGAAGAAAAGGGTGACTCCAGTGCAGGCAGTGCCCTCACTGACAGGCACTATCCTGCAGGGTCTGAAGGCAGTGGGCCGAGCCAAGGGCTGGTAGAAGGGTCCATTAAGAGCTTCCAACACAGTGAGGGGGTGAGCCAGGGCAAGGATCAATGCAGGGTGAGCAGCAGGGCTACACACAAGCACACCTGCAAGTACAGCTTGAGTCAGCTTCCAGCTGAGGCAGGACTGGGAGCATGGGCCAGTACTGAAATGGGGCTCCCGGCCCATGGACAACAGGTGGGGGCAGGCTCAGGGGAGGCTGAGACAGTATCAAAATCAGAATTTCTGATTTTGATCAGCAAAATAATCTGCTCTTCTTTTGGGAGTGCCCATGAGAAATAAATACTGTGACTGAGTCTCTCTCTTTGATTAGCCTCTTTCTTAGAGATAGAACCCAGCCTCTGTGTTTGAACTTGTAGAATGGGATATGGAGTATGTTCAGATCTAAGCCAAAGTTTTATGAAAAAGACTGCGTGCCAGATTGTTTGTCAAAACCATTTGATAGTTATAGGTCTTGGTTTTGCCAAGTGGAATACTCCAGTGAACGTCTTCAATACCTGCTATAGCCGCAGTTAAGTGGTAACTCATTTACTCTTGAAATGAAACGAAACACGTAGATGATACTATGTCAGCAAAGCAGATAAAAACCTCTGAACAATCTGCTTTGTTATCTGATACTTATGATGATATTCTTATGATTTTTTGATTAGTTTAGATTCTACTGAAAAAAGCCATAAATCTCAGGGACAGCTTGTCTGATGTGATTGGAAGCACACTGCCACAGGGCTCAAGCCATCTCACAGATCCGGGATGACAAAGAATTTTGCACTCCAAAAGTCTGGATGTGAAAGAATGGGAGGCAAGCAATGAGTACTAATATTCTGCATATTGTCGGAGTAGAAATTGGCCTGCCTCAGGAGCTGAAGTCTTCCTATCAGCCAGCCAGGGTGCCTGATGCATTGCTGAGATTACAGCCATAGTACAATACTGCAGACAACCCAGACTATTAGCTTTGAACCTCATATTACAGTCAACTTTCAACATTTTCCAAGCTTCCAGGTCTCTGATGTGGCAATGGGAAGTTCTTCTGAGCTATTTTCAATCTGGATGCATTTATGGCTCCTGACAGTTTTGATCAAGACTTCTTAAAATTTATTCCCCATAAGCATTTATGGATCTGTCTGCTGATAGTTGTCCCAGTTGTCTGATCAGTGCATTCACAGCTAGCCCATCTGTCTGAAAAGGCCAGGATTTACCTCTGAATGGGCCATAATTACAAGTCCCAAGCCCAGAGATTCAACACTGTTTACGGTCCTGCCAGGTTTGGATTCAGTTAATTAGAAAAGCCTCTTACAGGAAAGCTAAGTTAAGAAAATTGTTTCCTTCAGATCTAGAAATCTGCAATCGTCAGGAACTTTAAAATAATCCATCACACCTCAGCCACATGTCTGATCCTTTTCTTCCTCGGACTTCACTTTCCCTGCTCTCTGCAGTGATGTGTTACGGGCTGCTCCAGCCCACCCTTCCCTTGAGTCGTATTGCTCAAGTCCCCCACGCGGTGGCAGAGCAGGCGACAGACTTCTTCGCTGAGGAAGGAGCGAGGAAAGGATCCACGGCTGAAACTTGAAAGGAAATGCCAGATGGATGTATTCCATTCCTTTTCACAGGAGATATATAGCTACATACACCCTTGGCATGGCTTGGAAAATCTCATCCAGCAGCAATGAACACAGTAGGCGAAAATGTCTTGCAGACAAGGTCAATGGCTTTTTAAAAATTTCCCTTCTGTCAGGAGGAAAAGCATGTTGTTGCTCCTCTTGCAGCTACCACTAACATGTATCCACTCCTACTGGCAGTGCCTGGCTGCAGCCCTGTTGAGCTGAAGGGCTGTGCATGCTCTACTGTGAGGCTCTGTGAATGGCCGAGGCCTTTTGCCTTCCTGCCCCTCAAGCCTGGCACCCAGTCACTACTTCATAAAATGACATTTCCAGTTTAACCCCAGCAAGCCAGCACCACGTGAACTGAGAAACTATATGCTAAGCTTGCAGATGCCAAACAAATTTTGCAAACACTACCCACTCCCTTTATTGCTTTAACAGTGTATCAGACAGCTTTCAGATCCCCTGCAAACAGCAGAGCCCTGTTGTGGGAGGCTCAGCCTTCAGGTACTATTAGATTTAATGCCTGACAATTACTTATATTTGTTTAGTTCCAGTTTCTTGTTGCTCTGAGGGGCTGTCACGCTGCAGCTCCCTGTGGAGGGTGACACCATTTTGAAAGGGCAGCCTAAGAATAAGTCGTAAACCCCGACCCTCAGTGCCTGCCAGCGCCCCTGGTCACAGAGCACATCCTGGCTGTGCAGAAAGGGACTGAAACGCCAAGGATGCGAACTGGGAGAAATCCCACCTAGGGACGACTGCGGGGCTCTGCAAACACCCAGGCTAGACAAGACTCCGGTTTTATAAAGTTTTATTTCCTCATGCAAAATGCCAAACTCAGTGAAGAAAGTCTGAGCCAGAAGCCCTTGGAGCCGAGCCCCGTCTGCTGGGTACCTCATC
>NW_010208392.1:44183-53061 GCF_000695765.1 Mesitornis unicolor | reverse complement strand
GGTGTCCTGGGCTGCCAGCGGGGGCCGCCCGCAGTTAGCAGCGGTGGCCCTCTAGCGGCCTCCGCCCCGGCTGGGAAGGGAGGGCTCCCTCAGCCCAGGCGGGGGCAGTCGGGGGCCGTTGGGGACCGAGAGGGTGGTGGTAAGGGCCTCTCGGTGCCCGCCCGGCGGCCGGCCCTCACGGGTGCGGGGAGGGGCGGTGGAGGCGAAGCTTCCCCCTTGCAGCAAGACCACTGCCTGCCCCAAAACCCTAGGGTCCCAGCCGAGGCCTGTGTCTTTGATGAGCCCCTTGGGAACAGAGCCCTTGCCCTGGCAGGACAACTCGAGCCGGGCTCTGTCTGACCCCTTGGCTTGTCACAGCCTCTCAAAACCAAAGGGAACAAGCAGCAGCTGGGCTGTTCCTGCTGGGGATCAAGTTCTAGGGGCCGCACCGTGATAAACCGTGTGTGTACCTAACAGGAGGTGCCATTAGCTGTTGAGTGATCTGCTGCTTTCAAAGAAGCTTCCCTTCCCCTCCCTGCCCCAAAAGGCAGGCATTGTAGCGTTATAGCTTGTAAAGCTTGGAAGGACCCATTATAATTCTCTGACCTGAACATTTTTAGCACAGGCCATCTGTATGGTTTGTGTTGAACATTTCGCTTAGAGGCCAAATGGGTGTGGTAAACAGCCCAGATTTTTATGTTCCCAGGGCCCGAGTCCATGACAGTCACGGCCTCCACCTCCTTCCTCCGTTAAGTCCTTCTGCTCACCAACAAGGAAAAATAATTCCTTCTTCCATCCACCCCAGCTCATCCATTCTCCAGGAAGACCTGAGTCAGATGTTTGGTACCTAAACCAAATACCTGAGGAAGGTGTGGAAGAAGGAGACAATTGCTGGAGGGAGACACACAGTTTCTAAACCAGCCTAATGTAAACAAGATCTAAAGCAAGAGTTCAAAGTTATTAAAAAACTAGGGGAAAATGCCAAAGAAGGAAATTCTTCTCTGTTCAGTCACCCAGCTCCAGAGCCAATGAAACCTGCTTCACCATCCCTGGAAGATGATTTATGAACATGTTTTTAAACTGCAGACAACAATAACAACAACCTCCTCTCCGTGAACCTTTTCATCAATGGAGCTCAAAGTGCTCCTCAAAGAAGGGCAATGTCACTACCCATTTGCAGATGAGGAAACCAAGGCACAGGAAAAAAGGGATTTTGCTACAGCCATCAGCAAGCAAAGAACTCAGGGACAGATCCTTTGTCGAGTACAGCCTGTGCTAAGATACATCTCTCAGCAAACATAAATCTAAATTTACAAACAGCACCTGAGACAGGGCGCATCTTGCATCAGCACGGGCTTACCCCCTCATCATGCTGTTAGGAGCCTGTGCAGCCCATGGACTCATCTGAAAAAGAGACACATCTGATGAGACCACACAGAGGTGGGTACGAGCCAGACATGGTGGAAGAGCACAGTTGAGCTGGACAAATGGAGAGAGAGCTGTTCTGAGGGACAGGGAAGGAGGAAAAGTACAGGAATAGCTGCATTTATTATAGGATCATAACAACTGGCAAGGAGATATGCAACCTGTGGGAGCCATGTAAGTTTCTAATGGTGGGTTATTCCCAGCAGCTGAGAGTACTCCACAGTGTGTGTGAGCGGTGGTACAAAGGAGAAAAGAGGCACTTGAGGAATTCAATTCTGAGAGATGCTGAGCAGTTACTGTGAGAAGATGAGGTTATTCTCCTCCTTGCAGCATCTGTCTCCATTAACAGTTCCGAGTTCCTAGGATGGTTTAACTTTAACATATGTTTGTTTTATCAAGGATGGAAAAAAACCCCGACCCTTCAGAAGTTTTCCTTTTTTTCAGCTATTTACAGCTTCCTGCACTGGAAGAAGAAACCACTCTTCAGGGACTGTTCTTGCATCTTTTTAATAGACAATGAAAATCCTCATTCTCTTTAACAGGACTTGTTTTTTTCTGCTAGAATTTTTTTTTCTTTCCTAGTTGCAAAATCCAGGTGGGAGGGATAACAGACAGGAAATGTGATTTTGCTTATTTAAAGATTTGGAGTAAATTTGACCTTCCTCTCTTCTCCCCACAAGATAGACTAAACACAGCTCACTCTTGTGTAGCTGTGTTACTGAAACCCCCGAGCTTCTTGTGGGAGGCAAATCTGAATATGCCTGTAGATATTGTTGCAAAGAGGGCACAAAAATATCCCTCACACAAGTGACTGAAAGGCTCACTCTTTCTTTTACCCACTCTTGTTTCAGTACACTTTTGTATCAAAAACCTTGAGAAGCAGCAAAATTCACCGACCCCAAGGAAGGGACTCAGCAATGAGCAACTCCTTTTACATCTTTAATGTAACCACACTGGCTAAATGAACACTTGGAAACTTCTTGACCATACCGGGTAATTATATACAAGCTACAGCACAGTGTGGATGAGTGACGAGTCTTAAGACTTTAAAATCTGATAAGAAGACATTTAGGAGTCAAAGAACAGTCATCTCCTGTGATACAGGCAGCAATGGAGGTACAGCAGCAAAGATTGCCCTGAAGACCATTGCTTGAGGCACATATGGAGAACAAACATGCTTTACAAAGTGACTGTATACCTGTAGTTTTATCTTCCAAATTATGCTTCATGATTTTCATAATTTTTCTTCCTCTCATTCCTTCCATATTTCCTGTCCCCTCTGGTTGCTGACTATGGGCTGATGTAATGAGTGCAAGCAAATAAAAGTGAGAAGAAGCCATCTCTTTAAGGGTGAGGAAAGACACTGGCTGGTATTTGTTCTGGAGGCAACAGTTGAAGCCTAGTATCAATTCAGTTTTAGGCTACTCATTGAAACGAAGTAGCCTGCCAGCCTTTAAAGTCTTTTATGTTCTATGTGTGGTTAAAAGGCACCCCTACTTTGCTGGATCTACTCATTTATTAACTTTAACCTTAGGTCTGCAGGGTCACCCAAGTGAGCCTATGGGATCACAGCCACAGCCCTGACAGCACTGAAAAGTAGCCAAAATGCCTGTTTAGGAAGAATTTTTTCCATTCATACCTGTGTCTGGTTGGAAATATTTCTGACAAACTGTGCTGCAACATGCTGACTCACCTCAACCATGTCACCATTGCTGCTGATCAGCAGCGCTGCCTGCTTCCCACAGAGTAAGGAGCCTGGAAGACCCAGAATTCCCAGCTAAGCTGGCAGGCTCCAGCCTTTGGCAACCAAGATCATTTTGGTTTCAGTATTTTCAAAATGATACTACTGAACATTATTTCAGGATCACATGGACAGATGTTTACTGCATGCAGAAAGTTTTGGAAATGTAAGTTTCTGTTCCAAAATAGAGCAACTGTTCTTCCTCTCATCCAGCCCTGGAATCATAATCCCCACGGGATGGACATGCTGGCATTTCACTGACTGTTATCATACATCCTCCAAAGTTACGTGTGTGACTGACAGCACTGGGCTCCCAGTTCTGCAAGGAGGCTGGAGAAATTTCAGAGATGCTTGCGTTAGAGGAGAGAGCAGAACAGAAAAAGAAAGGGAGTAAGACAGTTGCTCTTCTTCCTCGGCAAATTTAGCTACTGGCAAAAGCGCAACAGGAAACATTCTTTGTGTAAAATACTGCCTTGTTTCAGAGCAACACTTTATCACAGATGAATTAAGATAGAAAAGGTGACATTTGTCATGGGGGCTTCATACAGGGATTTTACTATTTCAGTGAAAATTAGCTGATTTTCAACCAATTTCGAAGGACTTCCATGCCTGTGATGCTCACCTGACACAAAGACAGTGCAGTTTGACCACTGGGCTCCTTTGAAGAAGGCCATATTAAAAAGTTGAATGACTGTTGGTATGACAGTACACTGTAATACCCTGGCTGGACTCTGCGGCATGGGGAGTGCAGTGCCCCTCAGGCATGCACCTGCTGAGCTGCTAGGAATGGGAAACCTGCACCCATGTAGCTATGGTGTCCCTCCAGATGGCAACAAAGCTGCCTTCTGAACTGGGAGGTCTTGGTCCTGAGGCATCCTGGTGTGAGAAAACAGGAGAAATGGGACTAAGCAGCCAGCAGGCATAAAACTGATGGCTGCCTGAAGCATACGTGGATGTCAGAGTCCTCCTGAGGAACTGTAACTGCAGGCTGCCCTGAATACAGTCTCTCTCCTCTGGTTACAGGACGTGTCAAGTGTAGCAGCAGATAATAGTAAGATCTCCATCTAAGCTTCCTCAGAAAAGCTACAGATGTTCCTGTGTTGGGGAATTTGAAAGTAAAACAGCCAGAGGCACTTTTTACATGCTACAGGAAACAATTCTGCATCAGCAGGGAACAGGTTCTGTCTCTTTTGACAGCCTTCCTATCCTTAGGAACCAGCATTTTATAAAGCCCACAAATCAGACCTAACCCCCTCCCTGCTCTGAAAGGAGGCTATGCTTTAAATCTGTGTATTAGATTTTCTTTCTAAATTGTTTTATCCTCCTCTCACAAACCCAAACAATTCCCAGACAGTGACTCGTGCTGACTAATCCAGTCTGGGAGACTTCTAGGTGTCCCTGTAACTTAAAACCAGAAAACAAGCTTCCTAATTCAGTAGCTAGACATTCCAATGAAGACCTGTAGGTTCTAAGCTTTTATTTTCCTTCTCCTCAGGGTTAAACATGCTTTTATCTACACTGCGGCTCCCTCCCCCAGCAGGCAAGAATTGAGATGAGCTGTAATTCGGACATTCCTTCCCTGAGATCTTGCCTACATTAGAAGTCCTGCTCCACGGGTCATCCCAGTGGCAAAGTTCTTGTGAGCCCTTAACATAGTTAAACAGTGTGAAAAGGTACTGTTTTCTAGGGAGAAGAAGGGGGTGCCTAAGGTATATAGACGAGATATGTTCCCAGATCATCTCACAGAACTGCAAAAAGTCCAGAGTTGTAAAAAGATATGGGGCCATGGACAAATTGTATTTTTGGCCCATTTACAGTGCTGAACTGAGTCATATTTTAGTCATGTCTGGAAACCACAGTGCCATCACAAGGTCTTCCAGTATCGCAGCAATTGCAGTGGTGATATGCTTCTAAGTTATGAATGCTGCAATCAAGGTCTGCCTCAGAGCAGATAATAGAGAGTTTATTGCCTGTTCAGTGACCGCACACCACACCAATAACCAGCATTTCCATGCCTGCTCAGAAAAAGGACTATAACTTCTGGGCACAGTAAACCACACCACTAATCCAAGCCTGTCGTATTGAAACAAGCCACTGAGAAGGGGAAAAAAGCCATGTACTCTGAAGGTAACACACCTGTGTTGTCTTCCCAGGACATCTGTGTGGAGCTGTGAGGTGCCTTGCAGGCTGATAGTATTTAATAAGCTGTTTTTGCTCTCGAGGCTGCCTCACGGCTGTTTCCTCATTGCGCAAGTCAAACAAAGCAGTGTGGGAGAACACCCGTGACAATGGCCTTTATAATTAAAGGTCATTAAAAGCTGTCAGTCAGGATGTGAAGCGCAACAAGAAGTTAACAGCCTTCTGCATTCACCCTCCTCAGCCCCTCCTCTTACAAACAGCAGCCTCCAGCCTTCATCACCTCCTTTGCCCTTTTCTCTTCCTCCCCCTCAAGCAGCCAGAGTGGTAGGGATTGAGCTGGCCTTTCTCAGCTGCCAAAACAGGCATGGCAGGGCCATCTCCAGTGCCCAGGGAACCCAGAGGGCTGCCCTGACTGTGCACTGCCCCCTCTTTGCCTGTTCCCCTGGGCAGGGGGTAAAGCAGAGGGGCAGGAGAGGGCAGCTGCCCCTACTGCCTCCCTTCACCCTGCAGAGAGCAGGGCTGTGGGATGGCGCAAGCCCTGTGGAAGCTGGCAGGCTTGGCACTAGGAGGGACTCTCCTCAGTCCAGCTGGCCTGCACAAAGGCCTGAGCTGTTGCTATCAAGTGAGGAAGACAAGGCCTTTCTTACAAGGATGGGCAACCTTGACGGCAGCAGGGTATGTGCATCTGGTTAAAATGGCCATGGCAGTCTGGTGCCTGTCACTCTCCGCTACGTAGTCTCCAAAATCTAGCAACAAATATTTCTGCTTAGATGCCCCTGGGTGTAATATTTTTGTTTTTGTTTTGACTATTGCTATTTGTGGCTTCTTTTCCTGTTGTGTTAAAGTAAGAAACAAAATAAATATGTGCTCTACTTCATCGTCCACCTCTAAAGAGCGCTCTTGGGTTTGACAAGGTAAGGAGAAGTATCTATAGGGTAGGCCCTTGCGAAAATATAAGTGCAATATTGTTAGGATAACATGGGATTGTGCCAGAAAGAAATGTCCAATGGTCATACTGAGCAGGGTAACCAGGAACCTCGTCAGAGGTGTGTGCTAGTGTTTCTAGCCACTACAGAAGTACCTGAAATTCAGTTACTTTTTTCTTTTAGTGTGTTGGCCCTCATTTTATAAAGATAGTATGAATTATCATTTGAGAGATGTAGTGCTACCTGACAAGTTGTCAGGAAAAAAAATACACCTATAGTAATTGCTTTGTGCTTGTCTTTCACTTCCCTGTAAGTAGTAGATGATAGTTAATGTTTATATATATACATAGTTGTGTAGAAGGATTCCACTGAAAGCTGCTTTAATATAATGCAATGCATTGTGTAGGGCCAATATTAGAAGATTATATATGTCATCATATGCACAGTTACAGAGGCTTTCGGATTGAACTTTCAATATTGACTCTGTTGTTTTTTTTCTCATTTTGAAAGCTTGGTTCCCCATATTAATGTTTCATTAACACTACTGTTTCATTATTTATTTGAAGATAAAAACAATCAATGTATTTCATAAGTATTGTGACCTCAAACTAACTGTTTTGGTTCTCCTGAAGTAAGGTTCAAGCCATCAATATCAAAAAGGATCCAATCCAAGAAATAAAAGATTTAGGAAGAAAAATAAGAGCTGTAGATGACCTTGAAATATTGAAATTTAATCAAGAAGCCAGAGATATAATGCAATTACTAGGCTTCTGTATCTGCAAAGTCTCATTTCAGTCCTATTTTGATGGTCCTATTAGATTGCAGGCCTTTTGCCAGGTCACTCCACAGCAGGAAAACGTCTTTTTTTGTTAAATAGAAAGAAATCAGTAAAAAAGAAAAAAAAAGATATAAAAAACACCATAAGAAAAGCATAGCATGGAAACATGTTTTTGATGCTGTGAGTGATACACAGTCAATACCCTTTTTTCTGGTGGTTACTTTTTCTCCGAGACTTGTTTTCTCGCTGATAGAAGAACGCACCAGGCCAACGTGCATACTTGTCAAACATTTTATTTGTCATTCACACTAATTATGATATTGAATTTACAGAGGAAACTGTGGTACAAAGAAAGAAAGACGGAAAGAAAGAAAGTCTTCATCAGAACTAACGCAGCAGTCCAGCTGCTCTGCGTGCTAGTTGTAACAAATTCTCCCGTGGCGCTGGACACAGCCATCCCTATGTACAGCAAGAGGCTACTCTGATGTGGTATCTAGAGATTTCCTGTAGTGGGGGAAAAATCTACTCTATTCTGTTTTCCTATCAGCTTCCAGAAAACAGCATCCCCCCCTTCCCCTCCCACCCTCCCCAAAAGAGAAATCCCCTGCAGTCAAAACGAAAAAAAAGCAAACTTCCAAACCTGGTAGTTTCCCCCTGGGGAAATGTTCAGCATGAGAGTGTCAAAGGGAAAATGTGACTGCTGCAGGATGCTGCAGCATCTGTTTTGTAAACATAGCCAGTAAATGCTGAACGGGTTCACTTTGATGCCATCCTGATAGGAGTCTCCTGCAGCATCCTCCCCTCAGACTTACCATGTGGCCACCTCAGACTGAAAGTTTAGTTCTTGTTTTAAAGAAAGATGTAACTGTCAAACCCAGAATACCACAAATAACCCACAGATTTTTGCACATTCATTTCTCCCCTACCACAAAAAAGTGAAGAGTGTTGAATAGAGACCATGCTATAACTGTTTACAAAAGTGAATAAAATGTAAGTAATCTTGAAGCCTAAAATAACTAATTCGGAAAGAAATAAGTCTCACTACAGTATTTAAGCAAACACAAAGGTAAGTCCATTAAAAACACAGAAGAATGAAAAAAATGCAGAGTAATTACAAGCACTAAATATTTTGCTATAAGGCTTCTGAAATCTATTTACATACATAAATACAAGTAACTCTGTTGATGCAACCCTTTTAGGACAAGGAGAAAAATGCCAAGTGATCCATACTGACCAAGCAAGGTTAACAAAAATAAAATACAAAAAATGTTATGATGCAGGAAAACAAGCGTTTTGCTCAAATAGAAAAATGATCCACTTCTCCTAAAATCTTCAAATAACCAATGGAAAAGGTCACCCAGAAAGCAGTAATGAATGTTTCAAGAGTGCAGGCAATTCAGAACATTCTGACACAGGCTATGGGCCATTTGGAGGAAAGGATTTTTCTCCTTTCCAGCAGATAATTTGGCATGATTCTACAAATCAAATCCTTTGTAGCAGGGATGCACTCTACATCTGCTTCCCTTTTGCACTAAAGCTCCTGTACACAGCCCTGGAAGTGCAGCAGGAACTCTTGAAAAGAGCATAAATGTTGCTTGAAAGCAAAATATTGGGCCTTAGAGCAAATGAGACCTGGGCCCTATATTTACTTCAAAGTTGTTTGGTACAGCTGCATCTGGACAATGAGTTGTGTCTTGTGAAAGGAACACACAAGCTGATAGTAAGGACTACCATTAGCTGCATTTTGGTAGGGGAAGGTATCTAAGGCACTCTGCTGACTGTGACTTGAGAACAGAAGCACAATAGTTATTTTTCGATTATATTCAGCTTCCGGGATGAAAAAAACCTAGATAAATATATATGTATTATATATATATATAAATATATACA
>NW_010208392.1:37398-44157 GCF_000695765.1 Mesitornis unicolor | reverse complement strand
TATACAAGATATAATATAATTTGCACATGTGTGAAGAGGGGAAATGTTTTATCCAAATGTCCTCTTTCTGCCTGCCAAGTGCTCTTAAGATACAAGAGGAACAACACGGGAGCATTTTTACAGCCTCAAAGATCTTCGCTGTCCTTAGCGGGACAGGGGATGGCTACAAAAACATATTTGAGTAAACTGTGGTTTCTCATAAGCACTTGTGTGAATGCACTGAAACAGACTAATTGCAAGGGACAATGAACTTAGTTTTTCCTCTGTTAAGAGGGTGCTGCTTTGTGCTGTGCTTGACATACACAGGAGAGGTGAGACTCAAAAGTTTATTTGCTGGCAATTATCACAGGTGAGACACTGGGAAATCCCAGTTTTGTTACATGTCAGTAAAGACATGTAACCACACCGGGTAAGTGTGGTGATTCATTCTGCAGTTTCTCGCCTTGTTCACACTAGGGAGAGTAAAATTAAACTCACCTTTAGGACAAGTGTAAAGAAAGTAAACGTGTGGACATAAGAACTGTTCAATGTTAGGTCTAATATCCAGACTTAGAGATACCAACTCCTCGTCCTTGTGAATCCCTGATCTTTTATTTTCAAAACTGGGTAGTGCAAATTAAGGGTTAAGAAGGGCAAAGGGCTTTAGCAAAAAGCTGGCTGTGATGACAAGAAGGCCTGGGAGTGTACTCATCAACCTCTCTTCTGCCACTGGGCTAAATTCATCAGCCTTGCCCTCTGAGGTGAGGCATCCTCTGAGGTCCTCTCCTCTCCCTCACTTCTGGGTTCACGCTCTCAGTACTATGCACTTGGGTGGTCCAGTCACAAGGCAGATGTGAGGGCTGTGGTAAATGATAATTTTAACTGCACAGTGACAGAGAATGTGTAAGACAGATTCTGCAACAGAGCTACTGTTTAGTGGTGAAGGGCTTTTTTTTAAGGCTACTGAAGAGGTGAGATTCCAACTATGTATATGTCACAACAGGTAGGCTCTCTGTATTTTGGTATTCAGCAAGGTCTCCACACTTCCAAAATATATTTTTGACTGTCCTGATATAATTTTGATGTTTTCTGCCTTTTTTGTTCAGAGCAAACTCTAGAAAATGATAAAGAGTATTATGCTAAATGAAAAGCACAAGGGCATACATGTATTTTAACAGAACCATTTTGAACTTTTGCTGAGATCTCTTGAAACACTCCATATTTTCTGCACAAAAATGACCTTATTGACAATGTAAATTCTTCAATTTGTAACTTTTCAATACCAAAGTGCTACTGCATCTGACTTAAACAAAGAACCAAAATCATATATAAAAAAAG
This sequence comes from Mesitornis unicolor, assembly GCF_000695765.1. Taxonomy (NCBI): domain Eukaryota; kingdom Metazoa; phylum Chordata; class Aves; order Mesitornithiformes; family Mesitornithidae; genus Mesitornis; species Mesitornis unicolor. Next base: position 42,840 of record NW_010208392.1, on the reverse strand, counting down.
AAAACTTGAAAAACAAATGGTTTTAAATAAGTCCAGCTGTTTTGCTGCCTGCAGCCAAGGATCTTTTTAATTTGAATCCTTTAAATTTTTTTTAAACATCAAACACTGATCTGAAGTCCTGCTTTTAAATACTCTCCGAGTTGACCTGCAATTGTTTCACTCATTTAAGAGATACTTTAAATAATAATCAGCTAATTTGGAACGCACATGTGTCAACATCAGCAGTTTGTAATCAATGAGTAGTACAACAACTGCATTCAGACCAAACCCTCAAATAAAATAGTGCCATAAACTTTACAGTGACATCTGATATGTTTGTGCTGTAACAATGGGCAATGATGACAACTCTGTATTAACATGCTGTTAGTATAAGCCTTGTGTATTTGCTACAGGACAGAATATTGTGTGCACCAGCTCTAAATACCCTTCCTCATCCCTCAGAAGATGATGACAGCGAAACCATTAAAGCCCCTTCTTTGCTAGTCTGCTTTCCAGATGATCTCGATGTCCCCGTTCAGTTCGAGTTATTTTGTGATCCATGACATGATCTATTTTCCAGCACACTGGAACGTGGCTTTTGTACTGCACAGAAATCTTGGCTCCACTGAGCCGGAAGCAAATCTCACATTGGTTCCACTGGAGCCAGGACTTCACTCTTGCCATGCTAACTGCATGTTGGCTTTGGCTTTTGAAAGACTCGGAGGCCTCCACTGGTGCTGTTAGGAAGCCTAGGCAAGCTTGGGAGCAGAATGGGGCCACATGGGAAAACTGAATCTGCCTTATGAAATATGTACATTGTACATGCTGATTACTGATCCTGAGTGACACTGGTGACAAAGGAAAACCAAGGAAAGATTAGGGAGAGGTGAATCCACTGGGAAGGAAGACACAGAAATTCACAGGGATTTTGATGCCTAAATCATTTCAGTGGGAGCTGGGCACCTAAATGCCTTTGAGGATCTGAACCCAGTTAGCTGAGTAAAATGAGAGTAAGATAATTGTAAACAATATTTCTAGGTAATTAGGAGGTCACTTTACCCATTGTTATTCCAGCCTTTTTCAATGTGATAAATTTGACTTTGGCTGCTACCAAAAAAGGCAATTGCTGATCTTTTTTAATATAGGCATATTTAAATAATAATAGTATCAACAAATAAGAAAAGTCTAAATATCAAGCATAAATATCAACGAATTCATCAAAGTAGTACAGTAGTTGAAAATGACCCAAGGCTGTAGCCGTTGTATTAAAAAAAAGTCCAACAGAAAAAAGTTAAATTAACTCATTGAAAAAGGGGCTGATTCTTTCAGTTGACAAAGCAAGAAAGAAGCAAGCATGATTAAAACAAAAAAAAGAGCAATCTCTTTTTTTTTTGCAATTTATAAGGTGCCAAGAGAAATAAAACAAATTAGATGCAAAGCAGGATGAGCTGCATCCTAAAAAACAAACCCAAAATAAAACAAAAAAAACCCCAGCAATAAAAAATTCCATATTCTTTGGAATATACAACATAGTTAAAAAAAAAAAAGAAAGAATGAAGTCCAACATATAAAACCTCTCATTCACAGCATTGCTAAAACAGAAGCGTTCACAGTTTCCCTCTGGGAATCTTCCTATACTTCCTTACAGTTAATATGTCCATAAGATGCAGTAAACTCGCTAAGATTTTTTTAGGTTTTAAGTCTTAAAAATAGAAGTGAACCGAAACTCTCTTTAGGGCTGTGGAGACCTTCAAGCCCAGGCACATTAGAAAGCCATAGGCCTGGAAACAAACTGGGTACCTTTCCACCCACCCTCGCTACCTCTGGACCACCAACTCAGGCGTCTTCCTTTCCAGAAGTTCAGCCCCCCATGAAGGATGCTTTGCTGGAGCAACGTCGCTTTGCCAGGGGCTGGCTAATACATGCTCCTGGGAGCGCTGACTTCTGGAGGATTTGCTTCTGAAAGTGATGTATGAACACAGCAGGGCCCATAAGCAAGACAGGTGTTTATGCCATACCTACGGGCACTGGGAAATGGAAATCACGTTAGTCCTGGCCCCTAACTACTTAAAATTCATTCAGTATGGTCGCCACACCGCTTCCTCTAGCCTTGCTGTGGTCGCCATGTTAGTGGGGGAGTTGCTGTGGCTCCCTTCGGCCTCGACCACATCGCTTTGATTGGGGAGGTTGGGGTTGAGGAGTGTTGAACCTGTGGAGGCATTGGTGCAGGGCGGGTGGATGCGCGGTGGGGACCGGTCTCCCCCCGAGATCATGGAGAACTGATAGGAGCCGGCGGAGGTTCCGTAGTAGAGGTGGTAGGAGGGCGAGCTGGTCTGGAACGGGCTTCCTTGGGCCTGTGACGAGCCGGGATAGGGAGGTGGGAGGTAAGTGTGGTATCTCGTGGCTGTGGACATGGCAGACATACCGATTCCTATCCCTGAACTGACAGGTGTCGGCGTGTAGGTGAATGCTCCCGGGTAGTGCATCCGAGGGTCAGAGATGGAGGGGAGTGCAGAGAAGGAGCGGTCGATTCCTACCCGGGGGTCACTGAATGCAGTCAAGTCAGAAGCACCTGGGTGGTGGGAAAGAAAGAGAGAGAACTGTTGAACTGGCAGAAGGAAGGTTCACCTGTTTGAGGCAATAACTAACATCCAAACTCTGGTCTACAGTTAACCAAAGCAGTACTGCTACTGCTAGAACAGAGCTATCACTCACCTGCTCTCCAAGGCAGTCATTGCAATGCTTGTGGATCTGGATATTTTGGATTAATTTCAGTAAAGCAGCAATTAAAGAGGAGTGCCAAGCTCTCACCCTGTTTGGTATGAGTATGTGTTTGCTCTTAGAGACTTTACAGCACATGCAATTATTAACACTTCCAGAGTGCTCTTGTCCTCAGTGGGTGGGTGAGAAAGGGGGACACAGATCTCAAGCTCCTTGCCCAGCATCACTTGACTCACCAGAGACATTGATCACGCCTAAATGTAAATTGTCCAGCTTCTGCATAGTTTCTCCTAGCACCCAGTTTTAGTCACCAGCTCAAATGGGCAGCTCCATGGCGCAGAGGTTGTCCTTTGGGTACACAAACGTGCACAGGAAGGATTTACACACACAGGCTCAGCCCAGCTGTCAGCACTTAGAAGCACAGTTCCCCATTGACTCTCAACCCTACCAAGTCAAGATAAATCAGGTTCACCTAAGGTCTTCATATCTGGGTCCTCAGATAACGTCTTGCGTAATTGTTACTAACTTCTGAAAATCTTGGCTGTTATGACTATGTAAAAGGGATTACAATAGCAGCGCCTTTTTAAAGCGCTTAAAAGGGGTTGGCCTTTTTTCTTCCTTTCATGTGTGCTAGAAGCCTTCCTCATTCTGCTACGTGAAGTGTTCTACAGAACAGTCAAATTCTGCTCTGCTTTGTCTGACATCAGTCAAAGTATGTCCAGTCCCACTGTCTCCTTCCCTGGTGTGCAAGGATTAAACAAGCAGAGTAGATAATGGCCTCTTTAGGAAGGATCTTCATCATGACTCAGATTAATGGAAGGTTTCAGTCCCTAGAGTTGGCAGCTATGCATGATTAAAATAACGACAATAATAATTAAGGAAAAAATCTTTCCAGAAGACAACTTATTCTGTCAGACAAGGCGTGGAGTCTGCAGAAGAGGAGCCATGTGCTGAAGGAAATACTCATGAGAAGAAGCAGAGAGAAAACAAAGCTCTTGGCTCTGACCGGATTTAAAGCTAGAGCAGACACACTCCAGCGCCAAGTTCTGAAAGCTCGTCAACAACACAGCCAGCACACTTTGATGAATTTCTATAAATTTCTTAGAAAAGCTCTGACGCATGTTGTATGCTTCCTTTTTGAGTTTGCCTTCCAGGTTTTTTCTGGAAGATTAATGGGACCCCTGAACACATTTCCTTCTCCTAGACCCCAGCATCTTTAGCTTTAATATGGCAAGATACACTATGATAGAAATGGCAGGAGCTTCAGAGCAGCTAAGGTTGAAGGTGACATCTGACATGCTGTCAGATTTTAAACGATTCTTCCACACCTCATTCCTGAGAAAGAAATCAAACTCCTTAAAACTGCCGGGACACATCACTTATCAAATGAGGGTTTCTTCTGCCCCATTTGGCAAAAAGCAGAATAATGCAACTTCATCTCGAGGTGTTTCAAGTATGTCCCATATATTTGCCTTTTTTGGTTTTTTTTTTGGAGGCACCGTGCCTTAGATGCTAGGGCTTAAAAAAAACCCTGAAATTTGCTCTTTGTTCCGGCAAGGAGAAATTGCTTACGCAGAGAGCAAGTGTGTGTGACAGTAATGAGATTGGGGAGAAAATATTGTGAAAGATTTTTCTGGGAATGCTGAATGACATTTAAGACGGAAGTAACATTTCAGTAGGATTATAAAAACACTTAAGATATGTAGAGATGAGCCTCCGTGTACAGAATTAAGACAGGAAAGTAAGAAAGAATGCTCATGTGAATTAAACTCTTCTAAGTTCCTTCACAAGTCATGGAGAAACCATGCTGCCCAAAGGTAGATCACTGTGACCATGGGCACAAAAAGCACAGACAAGGCCTAGTGCTGGTTCTCTACCTCCATGCTCATCGTGTGCCACAAAAGAAACACAGCATGCAGTTACTCTGCAAACATATGGCCACCCACTCTATGTACAGCGCAATAAGGGCCTTGATAGACAATGAGGATATCTGGACACAACAGCAATGCAAAAAATACTGCATTTCAATACTTGGTGAGCTCACTCATTTGAGTATAACCTCAGCTGCCACATTGGTAAAGATAAAATGTGGTTAACATCTCCATTCAGTCTGACTCACGTGTCTACACCTACAAGTACACATGCATCAAGCACCCCGTATAGTGTTTGAAAATCAAAATAGCTGGTAAATACTGATTTCAAACAATTCTGCCAAGAAAATTTACTTTTCTAAGTAAAAAAATCGATGGAATAGTTTGTTTTACTTGAAATTTTCTGGTTGCTATGATGAAGATCTTTTTTCATCCTTATCTATTTTCTCTTTTTCTGCATTTTGCCAGGGGAAAGGAGCGCAAAGGGAGGGAAACACCGGGGAGAAAGTAAAAAGGAGTCTTTCATTTGAAAAGAAGAGTGTGTCAATGAAGAATGAGAATTTTTATAGACTTTTTTTAAAGCAAAAGATTTTTTTTTCTTTTGAAAGGTTTGGTGTATTTTTAGCTGTGTCTAAGATGTAATTAGCACCCAGACCTAACAAATAATTTAATTTTGGTGAGCATCGTCCTTGTGACTTTCTAAAAGCAGGACCTATATGACAGCAATAGGACAGTCTGAAGCATATTCAAGTGATTCTCTCTGATCTTAGAAGAAGCCCTGAGTATTCAAAGGAGAGCAATATGTGCGGCCAAAGCAGATATTTTTGAAAAAGCCATGTGCAAACTTGAATTATATGGCTCTCATTCATTT
>NW_010208392.1:17876-37367 GCF_000695765.1 Mesitornis unicolor | reverse complement strand
TCCTGCTGTTGAACACACACATATTGGTTCAATATATATGGGTTAGAGTCAGCAGATGGACAGTTGAGCATGGTGGAAACGAGGGGGGTAGCTTTCACTTCCATGCTATATTTTCTTGTTGGCTTGTAAAGCTCTACAGTACAATTTGACGAAGATGTAACAAGACAATCCAGTGCAACACTTAAAATATGAAACCCCACCATCCTGGAGTCAGTGTGTCCACCCATAACCTGCTGTGCTCTGGTCCGAATTTAGAGTGAGGGAAGGAAACAGAACTGAAATATCTATGGCATTCATTTCTTGGCAGATACAATAGCACTCCAAACTATTTTTGTAGTTCTATACATCTCCAAAGTGCTGCTTTCTCCTCTTTTTAATTTTTTTTGACAATGATATGTTGGGCCTCAAACCATATATCTTTACTCTTTGCACAAATCCCAGCAAAGTGTTGCAGAAGGTTTGCCGCAGTGGGTCTGCTATAAGCTTCACTGCAACTGGAGAAAAGCTGCAGCAGCACTCTCGGACATTGCAACTGGTTTGCACTGGAGTCAGCTTCGGGGCTTTTGGTGAGGCCCAGTGCAGGGGGACTAACTCTTAGGTACTTACTTGACAGCCGGCTTGAAAGCTCTGCGGTGAGGGATGTCATGCCGCTAGCCCTGCCGGGTGATATTGGCGTGGCGGGGTGCACGGAGGGGGTGGCAATGGAGCCCAGGTACTGGTAGGACTGGTCATAGGACCATGGCGGAGATGGCTGTACTTGCCTTGTGTCTGTAAGGAAAAAGAGACCTATAGGCTGTTTTGAATGATAAAACTTTGCAATCAAATATGCGAACCAAACCACATGGTGGAAATAGAGACTTAAATGCCAAGATAATTACATTTCAGTTCCATAATCCCCTTTGTCAAGAGACTTTCAGGTGAACTGCTTTCTAAAATATCATTTGTGCGTCTGTGAGTTTTGATTGGTTGATTTTTACTTGTGAAGCTTTTTTATATTTCACATTGATGGTGGGCAGGGAAAAGTGGTCAAAGAAAAGCATATTAAGCTTTAAAAGGCCATTCATTGATGAGATGCATTAGTATTTCGGGCTGTGTGTTTACAGCCCTTTTAGCCAAAAAACCATGTGTTTCATGGCACCAAGGAGGCAAAAATACTAAATTGTGAGTGTTTCTGTGCAAGTGTGCTTAGAGAGAGAAAAGTAGAGAGAGAAAAACAAGATGAAAATGTGTCTCTGTGTGTGTGACGTAGAGATGGAGACTGAAACTAGTGTCTTTCAGAAGGCCGACAGACTCCTAAGTGGATGAATAGGACTGGGGAATTTTACTTTCTTGATTTTTTCTAAATCTCAGGCTTAATGAAATGAACACGTATTTCATACATCTATTTTATGTATGCTAAAATACAGAAATATAGTTCAGAGTGATGGGTAAATCTACTAGCAGTGGCTGAAGTTCAGAAACAGAAAGCCTTACACAAGCTCTATGACACTGCTGAGCTGAAAATGCATACACCGTTTGAGTACAGCCGTTCTGTAGAAACTGCTGCTTCTTGGAAGCAAAATCCCAAAACGTGCAGATGCGTAAAACATTTATGGAAAGACACTAACCTATTATTTTCTAGCCACACTACTATTTTGGCTGACGTTTGAAATCAGAGATGCATGGAAGGGGGTTTGTCCAAACCAGTTGCACCAATACAGAAACAACTCTTTTCTGCTTATTTCATCTTTGTATATGAAGCTGACACTTTTCAGTGTATAGAAATGTCTAATTTTTATATAAATCAAAGTGAGAAAAATTCCTCCCCCCTTACCTACCCAGAATTTTTTTTTACTATTTTCAGTAAAGTATTTTCTTTTTTCTTCAGCTCTAAGAGCATTCTCCCACAGCTTCATCTAGCTAATTGCCTTTTAGAAAAAAGCAAAGTTGGACGAACTGCATTCAGATAAAACTGAAACCAGCATGGAAGGGAAATTTCCCAAGTCTGAGATGAAGGACTTTGATCTTCCATCAGAAAGCCCATCTGGAAATTATTATTTTGTTGTGCTTTATGGAGATGAGTTTTACATTTTGTTTGTTTCATCTGTTGAGAAGAGAAGATTTATACAAAACTCTAAGCTTTTAAAAAACTAGTGAAGTCACTTGCAGAGTAAACTAAAGCCTTGTAGAGATTTTTCTGCTGAATAACTTATTTCTATTCAGATATTATTAATATTTAATTTTTTTTTCAGGCAAACTTCCTTAAAAAGAAATTCGGTTGACTCATGCTGTTTTAAAAGCAACATCCAATTGGATTAAGTGGACTTCAGTAGAAACAAACAAAAAGACACAGGCACAAAGCCTGTCTTATTCTGAATTACAACATAATCTCATTGTTAATGTATGGTCAGTGTTTATTAAAGATGACAGGGAGACAGATGAGGGAATTCAGTCTCCAGGGGTAGCATTAGGATGAATACCACAAAGCAGCAGCACAGCAGGTGTTGTAATGGGACGACACTGTGTGCTTCAGTTCTAAAATGGGATTAATTAAATCATGACTGCCTGATTTCAGCACTCAATCCCATTGATTTCAGTTCAGCACTAGAATCATGATACTTGGGCTGGAGAGATCGCAGCCCAAAGATGGAGACTCCCTCGATTGTCCCCTTGCTGTGCTCTGCCAGGGCTGATGCCGCAGGGGACAGAGCCTTCTGTCTGTCACCTCTCTCCCAAGGGCTCTGTCCAACCCAGTCACTGCAGAAGTCACTGAGCCCGTGAAGCTGGAAATGTTTTATCACCTGCATTCAGGTGCTCTGTTCTTAGCACTTAGCACAGCCGGAACGAGGGAAAAAGTCTGTCTTTAGAGCGATCTGGGTATGGGTGAAGGAGGTGCTGCCACCCATCCTCGTTTTTCAGGCTGAGAGAAGCAAACATGCTCCCTGTTTTCTCCTGGTACAAACTGTCCTTGCATGGTGGGGCAGCTCTCTGACACTTTTCTCATGTTTCTCACATTGCTGGCTCTTCAGGACAAGAGACATGGTTTTGTCCTGTACCTTGCCCAGCACACATGGGATCCTGGTCCATAAAAATCCTCAGGTGCAATGAACACATGAAGAAGATGCAGAAAAAGCTGCAGCAACAGAAGAGGAAGCAGAACCTTGTCACAGATTTACTAAACACTGACAAACTTGAATTGAAACACAGTTTCTTTATTTTGGTGCTACTGTAATGAGCACTGTGCTGTGTCTTGACTAGAAACTGAAACATGGACCAAGTACATATCTAGTAACATCCAGAAAGAGGCTACCGCAGTATCTGACCGGCCTCATCCATTTGCTGCTATTACTGACCCCTGAGGTACTTGAAACAGTGACAGACAGCCCGAGAGACCCCCCATTATTAATCTCCTCATTCCATTAAGTCTTTCTTAAGTGAAAGTTCAAACTACCAATCAATTTTCCATCTTGGTACCTGTGTTCCCAATCCCTGCACTTGCTCTTAAAGATTGGCTTTTTGACATCAGACTGGTTAACGAGTCACAAACTATGCAGTGATGTTAATATAGCGCATTATATTATATACACATATTAAAGCAGGTTGTGCTGACTAACCCCAGGCATCACATTCACAGCTGTTAAATAACAAGCAGAGGAAAGTATCACTGTCATAGCATTTTTATGGCACCATTTCAGTATCAAGAGGCAGATTCAACTCCCGGTAAAGGTTTGCAGGATCTGGATTAGGAGCCACAAATAGCATTTTATTTTTGTGATACCTGCTTTTCTTTAGCTTTCAGGTTACCTGAAATTAAATTGGAATGGGTTCAATTTTGCCACAGGACTAAGCTACTCAAAAAAGGGCAATAAACTCTTTCTGAATCCATCTCTTTTCTGCTTTCAAAATAAAGAGGTGCACATCTCAGAAGTTAGTAGCTTGGCATGGGGAACTGAATGTGTGGGTTCACGTGGCTGAAGTTAATTTGGTGCAAATATGCTGCAAATAAATGGGAGTTGCTTCTGAACTCAAGAGCATCTGTGAAGAGATTTGCAGGGAGAGCTACTTCAACAAAGGGAAATAACAGGGCTTTGGGCCCACACGGTTTTAAAGCCAAAGAGGATTCCAAAATCATTTAAAAGCAGATCAAAATAGCACAAAACCAAGGAAGTTGCTCCAGTTGGTGATCTATGCCCAATCCGCTCAGTGTTTCTCCCATTAGCAAGTACTTTCCATTTCTGCTTTTTTTATGGTGTGAGAAAATGTATTTAAAACATGAAAACAGTTATTAATTGCAATAAAACACTCCGGGGCGAGAATTATGGTGCAATAATTCACACCTTGCTGTGTAGTCAGGAGTTCTCGGCCTCTAGCCTCATGCCTAACAAGCTATTAAGCAGAAAGTATTGAACCATCTCTCATGCCTCGTCATGTTTTATTGCCACGAAAAGGTTGTGTTCGGCTTGTTTTAAAAGTTGTAATTAAGCTGTACAAACGTTGCATAATGTTTAATAGTTTAATGAAACAAGCTTTGGTTGGAGACTCAGGAAAATAATAAAAAAAAAGCCAATCTCCCCCTTTCATGATGCTCCCTCTGGTCCTCCTATTTAGCGTTTTTCCAGCCACAGAAAATGCAAAGCCTGACCCCGGGGGAGGCGGAGGGCGCTCGGCCGCTGCTTTCGCCGGGAGGTGGCGGGGGCAGCAGCGCATCAGTAGGTGGCGGTGGAGACCGTGCGGAGGGCGGTCATGGTGGAGGGTGGAGGGGGGAAGGGAGCGGCTTTCGGGCTGCTGCCTTCGGGACCCGTGGTGAAATAAACCGGCTTGGGCCGCCACAGCCCTTCATACGGGCTTGCGTTCACACCTGTCGGTGTTCCCAGCCGCTGCTGCCTAGGGGCAACCCTGTGCTGCGCAGTCACTACACAGAAGCAGCATCTCTCTTAGGAGCAGCTCTGGGCCCACTGTGTATCCAAGAGCATGGGTGCACAGGAGAGATCATAGAATCACAGACTGGTTTGGGGTGGGAGTCCAGTCCAACCCCCTGCCATGAACAGGGACACCTCCCACTAGACCAGGTTGCCCAAAGCCTCATCCAACCTGGCCTTGAACACTTCCAGGGGGGGAGCGTCCACAACGTCCCTGGGCAACCTGTGCCAGTGTCTCACCACCCTCACAGTGAAGAAAGGCCAGCTTCAGATTGGCCTTTCCATGTCAGACCATCAGATGTTCAGAAGACATTCTAGGGACAGGTGGGCAAAATGACTACAGCTGGTTGAACATGAGCCAGCAGTGTGCCCAGGTGGCCAAAAAGGTCAATGGCATCCTGGCCTACATCAGGAATAGTGTGGCCAGCAGGACCAGGGAAGTGATCCTTCCCCTGTACTTGGCACTGGTAAGGCCACATCTCAAATACCGAGTTCAGTTTTGGGCCCCTTGCTATAAGAAGGACATCAAGATGGCGGACCGTGTACAGAGAAGGGCAATGAAGCTGATGAAAGGTCTGGAGCACAAGTGTTGTGAGGAGCAGCTGAGGGAAGTGGGGTTGTTTAGTCTGGAGAAAAGGAAGCTGAGAGGAGACCTTATATAATGCTCTACAACTACCTGAAAGGAGGGTGTGAGGTGGGGGTTGGTCTCTTTTTCTTGGTAGCTAGTGATAGGACAAGGGGAAGTGGCTTCAAGTTGCACCAGGGGAGGTTTAGGTTGGATATTAGGAGGAATTTCATTACTGAAAGTGTTGTCAAGCACTGGAACGGGCTGCCCAGGGATTGAGTCACCATCCCTGGAGGTGTTTAAAAGACGAGCAGATGTCATGCGTAGGGACATGGTCTAGTGGTGGACTTAGGGGTGGTTCGATGGTTGGACTCAATGATCTTAAAGTTCTTTTCCAACCAAAACCATTCTATGAGATACCCTTGCTCAGCAGAACCAGCATGGTTAAGCAGGGCAAAAAAACACCTGCCAGGCAATGGAGTTGTCCCAGTGTGACAGAGGGCATATTTTGGCTTCCAAAGTTGTTACTGGTAGTCAAGTACAAAAAGAGAAGAACTCCCTTCATGCTCAGAGAGCAAGATGACAAGTCAAGGTCTCAGTCAAAACCGCAGCATTATCTCCTGAACTTGCACAGAACACCCTTTTGTCTATAAAACTGATCCTGAGCATACAGAACATAGAAATCACTGGGACATAATAAACATGAAATCCTGGGATGCTATTTCAAAGTGATTCTTTTTCAGAGGAGGCACATGCTTTAAAATGTAAAATAACAGCCCCCCCTCTTCCGAAAGAAATGCCTGCGATGCTGTTAGGCACTCGGAAGGTATAAATCAGTAAGTTTCAGTGGGACTGCAGTGATTCATAGGACCAGCTCAGCATGTTGCTTGAGATGATAGCAAAAATGTCTAGCACCTCATCATTTTTATATAACAAATATAATAAACCATACCAGGCTGCCTAAAAGAAAGCCCCTGTGAGATTTTATATTCTGATCAGAAAATAATTCTTCTTAGTCATATTAAAAGCTTTAAGCTTCAAATTCAAATAAGATAACAGGTCCTCACAGCACCTATGAGCCAAAAGGAAAAATGCTTATGTGGATGCGTGTGGCTGGCACTGGGCTAGATCCCACACATCTCTGTGTCTGTTTTATGCCCTTGGAGTGCAGAGAGAGACGGCTCTCTGTGTGTCACCGCAGGTCAGACATTGCTGCCTGCTCCCAGCCAAGAGGCGCTGCGTAGCCAAATCTCGGTATGATACAGCATGTTCCTGGAAGCTTCAGAAAGGAGCAGCAGGATGTGAGTCAGGAGGCCGTGGCGTGAGGCGGGATGGCGGTGGAGCCGGCAGCAGCTCGGGAGGGAGCAGGTATGCCTTGAACTCAACCAGGCTCCCCGCATTTCCACCTTCCCCTTCCTGCCGGGCTGTGCTTGCATACGGGCTGCCTGTAAGTCTCCTCTCCTCCCTCGCCCCTCTGCCTCTGAAATGACACCTGCCTGCTTGAAATTATAGCAATCTGGACAAACTACGAGTGATTTTCCTACCTAAGTCAGAGTCACGGGAGACACAAAAATCAGCTCTGAGTACCGAGCAGCTAATTAGGCACCGTCTATGTCAGTGAAACCCCCCCCATCCTTGGCATAGCGAGGTGAATTGTGAAATAGCTGCTGCCGTTGCCAGACTTTTTTTCTCAAGTTGCAAAAATTTCTGTCATACGCAACAAACCCCAAAAGTCGCGTAGCATTGAGCTTTGCAATTCCTCCACCATCCTGGCAAGCACTTTAAAGGCAGCAACTGGCAGAAGACATACGGTGAATTAAAGCTGGGATTAGTTTACTGGTGTCAAACTCAGAGGCAGACAAGGAGAGAGTCAGATCCTTAACTGCTTTGAAAGGCTTTTCTGAGTCTGGGATTTGTCTGTCCCCCCTCCTCCCTCGTCTGATTTGCTAATCTTTCCAAAGGGAAACAGTTTTTATAGTGTGACTTTCGCTTCCTTTGAGTGTAAGGCAGGAATGGTCTTGATTAGACTTGTTCATTCAGAGAGGTGCCTTGCTTAATAGAGGAAACGGACTATGAGCACAGAAATACTCCATGTAGTTTTGGGCTCAGAAGAAAGATGCCGCCTGCCTAAAAACTTCAATTCAGTCTTTCCTCCTTCCCTCCCTTTGCCAACATGCCCATCTCTGCCTCTTCTTCCCGCTTGCTTTTTCACACTACCTCCTGGCCCCAGCAGCTTCAGGTGAAGGTGTGAGAAGCACAAGAAACTGTGATATTGTCCTGTATGAATCTGACCTAGTCTCTCTCTGAAGCAAGGCATCCAAAATGACTCAATCTCCCTCCCTCATCCGGGACCCAGCAAATCCTCAGCCTAATGCAGCACCATGAAAAGGTGTGTCATCTCCCGGCAGCTGAAAGAATTAGTCAGTAGCTTAAATAAGGGGGACTTTCCAAAGGACAAGTTCATCACTGGCAGTGGCAGCAGCCACACAAGGCTGGTATTCTCATACCTCTCAGCGCTGGAACATGAGGAGCTGGAAAATTACAGAGCAAACTGTAAAATTCCACCAGCAGCTACTTCACCCTGCAGGGTGGTTTCCCTCCATGTGCCAGGCTGCAGAAACCACTGTCACACCACAGAGCCACCTCCCAGCGCAACAGCTGGGAGACCTGCTGCTTTGACAGAGGTGGGTGCAAACTCTGATTTGCCCCCAGGGAAAGTTTTTTGAAACCTCCTGATTTCCACTGCAAATTTGTAGGAGAAGAACATTCACTCCTCTCCGTGGCCTTGAAAAGCCCCTTTTAGATTGCTAACAGGTGACAGGACTTATTCTGGTCAAGAACGACAGTGACAGATATGTCGTGTGTCTGGAAATTTTTAAATTGGAGTCAGTGAGGGGAGGGGGGCAGAACTACCTAAATCCTCAGCTTTTCTCTGGAAGAAAGCTCTTTGGCAGCAACCTCCTGCCTCAATGTTTGCTTTCATTTTATTTCAATATTACTGTGGTTTTTGTGGAGTACTGCAAAGCCTAGAGAACTTCTAGAGGCATTGGAGCCTCTAAAAAACCTCCTGCGGGATAGGAGAATGAGGGAGTTTCTCCATGTTGAGGCATCACACTCTTGAGAATAAAGAAGAAAAAAAATCAGCCTTGAGCAGAAACCTTTCAGAAAACAGTTGCCTGGGTTGTTTGTTCTAGCTGCTGTGTTTAGCATTGATGCAGAACTTCCCAAAGCATGCTAGGAGCTGCATGGATGTACAGGAGAGTATCAGCCACTGAGAAGGATCAATAAAATGTAAAGAAAAATACGGCAGACCACAGACAGAGTGTGGTTTGATTAGGCGCCAGGATGCAGAGCACTAGTTCTGCTGTTCACTCTGCTTTGCATTCAGTTTTTGTGCATCTTGTCTTCTGTGGTATGCCATTTCTTTTAAACGTTGTGCTAGAAAGAGTCTTGAGAAAGAAAATGGTGCAAATCTGTCAGTGCCTTTGAGGATATCAGCCCTCCAGTACTGAGTTAGTGGCAGACTAGAAGTCTTATATGAAGATTTTTTGCTAGCTTTTCTTTAGAAAGAGATAGAAGGGAAGGGAGGAAAACAATTGAGTGCATCCTAATGGTTTGTTTTAAATTCCTACACTTCCTTCATGCTCATGTCAAGAAAGTCCTAAGTCAGTAAGATGCCTGGAGATGAAAACAAAGGCAGCAGGAGAAAGCACCTGTTCTAGCCATGTGTATTTTGGGGATAGGAGCAGGTAAAGTGCATCTTCCTTCAAGTTTAAAGCTGCCTTAAAGAGCTACCTAGACTAGCAAACTGTATATACGCAATGGGCTGTAAAGAAACAAGAAGTAGCATTTTAATGGTAACTGGTTGTGGGGACTGGGGATCCCTATAAAACCTCTCAGGTCTCATTGCTAACTTGGTGCCAGAATCAGGAAGTGCAGACAACTCCAAATACCAATCTGTGAAAACTGTGATTTCACAATCAGCATATGTGCTGCCCTAGCAGGTTAGTACATAAGCTGCTCAGATGAAATATAAACCATCTCTCCTGAGTAAGCACACTCCTCCTGGGCTGGCGTCACTGCTGCTTTGAAGAACATGATGGCATTATGGGCAAACTGCAGAGTCTCTGGGTGCCAGTGACACACAGAAGTTGGAAGGCTGAGTTTTGCAGATTGAGGATGCATTGTTCTTTGTCTTGGGAGGTGTGAGTCACCCTGGAGAGCTGCAGTTATTTGTTCAAGAGGGAGACTCCATTCCGCCACCCATCCTCCTCTTACCTCCCTCCCCTCAACAAGAAGGAATGAAGTAAAAGAATTCAACCTTGACCTTCCACTCTTTTTGACTCCCCTGGAGGAGACACGCCGCCAGACTCGATGCCGCTGCAGTGTTCTCCCCTATCTCTAAGCATACCGATAAAGCACAGACTGAAACAGTGAGGAAATCAGGGACAGATACCACATGGATGTTGGCGGCGAGCAGACTTCACCCTTTGTCCTTTTGTGCCTAGCCTGGGAGGTGGCATGATGCAGTGATCCTCCGTGGCAGAAGGATGCCACTACAAGCACGTACACATGTGTACATGCATGCACACATGTGTACATGCACATACACTTGTCTGCTTGCTGCATGGCACCACAGTTTCCTTTAGCTTCAGAGGCACCAGGGAGAGAGCAGGTTGCATGGTGCTGCTGGGAGAGTGCATGGTCTGTGGTGACCTGCACAGGGACAAGAGCGTGGGAACTATTAAGGGAGTTATCTGCTCCTTTATCCATCTAGGTAAATCCACACCTAGAAATCACATCTTGCCAAGTCTGGAGGGGAAGCTGTTGTAGTCTATATGTCAAACCCAGCCGAACAACAGAGCACCTCTCTTCCTGTCCCACTTTTCCCTTCCTCAGCTTCTGCTTTCTGCTGCTCTAGGTCCCAGCTACCGCTCTCCTCTTTGCCTCTCTCTGAACCACTCTAGGTATGTGACCACCTCCTAGTTAATTAATTCCTCAATCCTTACACTGCCCCCTGAGGAAGGGTTTTATTGCAATCCTCGTTTTAGCAGACAGAGAACTGGTGTGTGCAGAAAGCAAGGCTCCAGTTCAGCAGAGCACTCAGGGCACAGAGCTCAGGGCTTGGCTGAGTCAGAGCCCATACGAATTACCTGATGTCACCCCAACAGGGAAAGTTCACCTGTAAAAACAGCTTGGGGGGAGATGTATCTACTTTGTCTTAGCATACATCTTGAAAGAACTCTACCTGAAGCATAGGGCTCAGGCGGATTACAATGCTCACCAAGAGACGGATCAATTAGCCCATTTCACTACCTTGCTGCTGATGAGAGCCTGCCTTGGGCAGGTATATAATGCCCTGGAAATGCAGACACAGAACTAGGTTACTAATTGAGTACCAAGTGTAATGTTGTCTCCCAGTGTCCTGGCTCCTGTGGGAGGATTCATCTCACCTGAGAGATCTACAATGTAGGTGTCTACCTCTGAGCTACTTGTCTAGACTCTAGACTTTATTGCCAACAGGGTAAAACAGACACTTGTGGGGTGCAAGTAATTTCATCCTAAGGGGAGACATCTAAGCCAAGCCAGGCGGGTGAATCACACCCAATGAACAGCTGTTTCTCTCCCTGATCATAAAGATACCAGATGACTGTGTCAGACGGAGACACACAAAACACAGATGTCTAAAGTTAGGTGAACTGAATCCCAGCCTGGTTACACCTCCGAAATTTCTCTCTCATGGGGAGGAGCAAGACCAAAGGATTTTGAGAGATACCTCCTGGGCCAGGATCTGTAAGTCACACTGAGTCACTATTTGCACACATAGGATTACCTGCACCTTCCTCTGCAGGGCAATACCCTCCATGCTGTGGTCTGGACCTGATCCTCTTGGTCCTAGGAGGGGATTGCTGACACCAGACCCAGAGCCATTGCCTGAGTGGGACTCTGTCTTAGGGTGTTCAAGAGGCAGTCATGAGTTCATGCCACAATGAAACATTTCCTAGGTTTGTGTCTACGTTTCAAGACAATTAAATATGAGACTGAAAGTTTCTCAGATGGATCATTTCCACTGGGAAACTAATGCCATAAAAAAAAAGAGCAGAGTTGAATGAGGAAGTCTCTGCAGTCCACTGGGAGACATGGTGATAAAGAGATGACTACTATGTGGCCTCAGGTATCTTACAGGTTGCTCCTGATGATGGGAACTAATTACTCCATATTAAAATTCTTTAGCCTACAGATAAACAAAAAGTTCTGATCAGTCTCTTCTTTTACACTTTCAGAGCTTCCTCCTCTTTTTCAACATGAAAGCAGTGGAAGAAAAAACTTACTCTCTGGAGCTTACAGCCATTTTATCCACCACAAAACACTGACCTTGATGTGAACTAATGAGGATTGCAATAGATTATTAATACGAGTTGGTAAGGTGGAGTTTTGTCAGTATAAAAGAGGCCTTTGAAGATAACAGTCATTTACACTTTCATGATCTCATCCCAAGTGCTCAGAAGAAAGCCTATAAACTAATAAAGTAGAATTCATCCAGGGGCACTCCGCACACACAGTGGAGTATCACCCTCCAAACTCTTATTAAGGATGGCAAATGAAA
The DNA here is from genome assembly GCF_000695765.1 of Mesitornis unicolor. Classification (NCBI taxonomy): domain Eukaryota; kingdom Metazoa; phylum Chordata; class Aves; order Mesitornithiformes; family Mesitornithidae; genus Mesitornis; species Mesitornis unicolor. The sequence continues at coordinate 25,297 of NW_010208392.1, read as the reverse complement.
TCTGCTTGGATTCTTTTAAATTCCATCACAAATCAGGATTAAAACAACTTTTGGTAATAAGCAGATCTCTGATGATCTAAAGACATACTGGTTCATTTTATTGACTTAGAGAATGTAAGTGACATATCAAATGCAACCTTCATACTTTAACAACTGAGGTCACCTTGAGAAAAATGATACTGAGCTCAGTGGTATGAAACCTCTTCTCCAGAGTGCAGCTTTGATTTACAAGGTGAAGTAAGGTCTTCTTCACGTGAACATATATTTGTAAAGTCAGTCTGACTTAGAACGATGCACAGACTTTTTTAAAAAGGAGGTAACTAAGAAACTGTTGCTCAATATAGTACTAAACCAAAATGGACTTGTTGAAAACTCTATTAAATGATCTGCTGCTCTAAACTGTCAAGCTGGCTTTGAGGAGATCTGCAAAACCGAAGTGGAAAAATGAGTCAAGACCAGAAGTATGTGCTGAAAGCCCCAACTCACTGGGTTGTCAGGGGCATTCAGTGCAGAAATACATTTAAAATACTGTTTAAGAAACGCTTAGCTTCCTTTATGAAATCCCTTGGCACTTGCTGCATGGCCGAGGAATGCAGCATCCTGCTGTGCTGCGGCCATCGCAGATTCCACCCGACCTATGGCACCGGTGGGTGGCAGCAGGATGTCTCCCCTGACTTCCCCTTGAATCAGAGAGGATAGAGGAGGACAGTCAGAGGAAGGATGAAAAGGAAGGTAAAGACTCATCTACTTGTTCAACACTTCTCCACAGTTGCAGGAGCAGAAGGTGACACAAGTTTTGAAGTTAAAAGTGCTTCTCTCTTCAGCACTACTGACGGTGTCAACCAGAAGCTCAGCAAATCAACACACGCAGAAGCTGTTGCAGGGCTGAAGTCCCTTAGCAGCTCTTCCAAAGCAAGGTGCCAAAAATGAGACCCCTGAATAAGCAGGCACAGGGCTTTGAACATGCAGGCCTCGGCCAGCAAGGCCCTGGACACACACACCAGGGTGGTTGGGGAGGGCTCTGCCCCTAACAGGGAGGGTATGCATGTGCCACCCATCAGGGCAGTGATGCCAGGAGGAGACCCAGGGGGGTCCCAAATTTTGTCTACCTAGGTCCCAGTAATAATTTCTGGTTTGTGTGCAGGTAGGTGCTACCAGAATGGGTGGAGTAAGAAATAACAGTGTTGAAGGAAAATTGTAATCCAGTATAGAAAAGATGTGTCAACACATGTCAAATGTTACAAAATGTCCCAGTGTGGAAGAAATAAAGTAATTCCCAGCATTAACGAACAAACAGCTGTTGTATTGCCAGGCTGAGGAAGATTTCTTTTTGGTTTTGGAACAGGAAATGTGTGATGTTTTATACAAATATCAAGTTTTGTTTCACTTTCTGTATTAAACATCTTAAAAATTAACCTTTAATATGCTAAACACTTCTGAATGGCTTGAACAGTCTAGCTTGCTATAACCTCTTTTCAGATTACACCCTGTGACTACCCTGTCTGCTCAGAAATATAATGTAAAATTACTGTTCTCTTTTAGCAGTTGTGAACCTATGAAACACTGACATATCAAAAACTTTCTAGAAACATAGCTAAACACAGCTGAACTCCACTGAATGTGCTGAACTGAGCTGTTTTAGACAACTGTGGCATGGAGAGTAAGATCAGAAGTCATCATTATAAGCAAAAGGAACTTTTTCCCATTTAAGAAACTGTAATCTCAAAACTAAAGGTAATCATAATATGCAAGCAAATACTAAATAATTATTAAAGTAAGAGTAAGACCAAGCAAAGGCATTTACATTTAATGTAAAAATCCAGTGTGATGGCAAGAAGGAAGGTTACTGCAGGTTATGGACTGTTTGCTTGGTCAAGGAAAAAAAATTTCAAAAATTGCCCTAATGGAAATATTTTTATGTTTACATTTTCACAATTTTAAAAATTAAATTCAACCAGAAATTATATATTTGGTCTTGTTGTTTTGCAGTTGTTGATATTTTGGGACTGCCAGAGAAACGAAACAAAACAAAAACCCCTTCATTTATTTGTGCAGCTCTTTAATCTGTTTAAATTAATAAGCTGTATTACTCATTTTTTCCCCCAACGTGATCCTAAAATGATCACTTAGTTGCACTCACATTTGTCTCTCCTGCCAGTGAATTAAATATGAAATGGTTTATTCTCCCGTCCTCCAGAAGCTCTTCCCCCATCCTTACATGCTCATTTAGCCAGTCTGAATTTACAGATAAGCTAATGATGAGACACTAGGAGGCAAAACCAGACAATTACCTAGGCAAATGTTTGAAGGATTTGGGCCCTGCAGCAAAAATGCTGTTTATGAAGACTGAAAGCGCCATTTCTATTTAGTACAAGCCAGTGTGTCTGAACTCAGCAGTTCTGGATAGTGGCCACCAGTGGACTCAGAGCAAGGTTTATAGGTGCAAGATAACATCATGCTCCTGTCTGCACTTCATCACCGCAGGGCCTTTTTCTGTATTCTCAAACAAAGGCATGCAAGTACCAACAGAAGTCTACTTTACCATCTGTCTTTATATTCACTCATTACAAAGTTAATAATTTATTTTTATGCTGAAGGCCACCCTGACAAGGCAGAAAGGCAGATCCTCAGCTGGCCTACCTAGAGCAAGGCCAACTTACATTGGCTGAAGAGCTGTCTTTTGGTCTAATACTGCACCTTGCAAAACTCACTGGAGATCAGCAGGGTTGCAGTGCCTCATGGTCTCCGTTTTACCTTCCTACTTTCCTCATCAAAAGATGTTTTGGGGCAAAGAACAGAGAATGCAGTACAGGCCAAGATAAAGAAGAACGAGAACACAATACTATGCTGCATTTCACGCCGCTCCTCCCACTCAGCCCTCCACCTACCCACCCCCATCTGCACAGCCCTGGCAATGCAACCATTGATGGTGCAGTAAAAATGGAGGAGATCTAGCTAGAAAGTGTAGGAAAAGGATGTGGGAAAGCTGCTCAACTGCACAACCAGTCTTTCACCTGAACTGGTGCACCCAGTCTCTAAAAGCACTGCAGCAGGAGGCTGTATATACAAAAGTATATGTATAAAAGTAGCCTTTGCTGATAAGTGGCAGGCAGGAATGTGGGGAAAGCCTGGAAGGCCATACTGCATTTTCAGGCTGTTTCAGCAGTAGGAAGCGAACTCCTGCTCCAAGGAAAACCTCAGCCACATGCCTCCTGTCTGAACTGGTGAAAAATTGCCATTAACATAGCAAATAGAAAAAAAAACCTGCAATGGGACAGGTCTGCAGGCCCAGCCTCCCTTGGCCACCCACTCTCAGTGGGAAAAAGGGTGCAAGAGAAAGGACAGGAAAAGGCTCTAAAACATTTGTTTCCAGAGGATGCATGTCTAAGACATCTGTGCAACAGAACTGGAGGAGGAAGAGTGAATGAAGGGAGACCACAAGGTCAAAGATGTATGACTAAGACAAAGATCAGTCTCCTGTCTTCATCTCAGGAATGAATGGTGCCTGAAGTCAGGCTGATCCTCCACTCAGGCTGAGCTGCTTCAGTGCCAGGAAGCAGAGGATCTCAGCCATGCTGGCATCCCAGCCCAGCACCTTTCACAACCTCTGAGATCTCAAGAAATGGCCCCAAAATGCTAGGTAAAATTCACAGGTGCTAGGCACACTGACAAGAGGCTATTAATAGTGTTAATCCAGCTGAAGGTAAACTTTCCGGTAGGAGTGTGACAATCTAGGTGCCTATCTCCCATGCTTAATCCACCAGGCATAATCCTACAGAGCAGCTCCCTGGAGACGAAGCCTTAGTCCCATTTAACTGCCAAGATTAACCTATACTTTCCAAAAGCATGCCACTGGCTTTGTTTTGTAAATATATTTTCCCATAAAGAAAAGAGGGGCATGCTGCATCAAGGCATGGAGAACGTGTCTTGTGAGGAGACAGCATTCCCCCAGTCCTCCCTTTATTTTTTTTCCCTTCCTCTTCAAATGTGAAAAATAAGTTGTATGACAGCCTTTGGTGGAGATGTGTGCAACAAGGCCTTCATTGTCTCAGACAGGTGTGAGATTGGAATTGATTCAGCGCCAACAACCCCAGTATCACAGCCAGCTCTGTTAGCTGAAAACATACACCAACCATCCAGTAATACCACTGCAGCCAGCCAGAGACTCAACAATTTAAGGCTTAACACACACACACAACATAAATCAGATGAGGATGTACCAGCCAACCGTCAGCTTCTTGGGCAGATGCCTGCAGACCGTCTGTGCAGATCAGACCTTGCCTGTTTTAGTTATTGGAAACATTTATTATTATTTTTTTTCATATAAAGATGAGAGGCTGGGTGGAGCAGCTAGCTCAGACACATTTACATGTGCCCTATCTTGCCCCAACAGCTCTCCTTTGCTTGCTGTTTGGAGGCAGTCCTTCTTGTAAAGACACTTTATTCCAAGTGCAGGAGGGAAGGAACAACATCTTGGGGAAATGTTTAACGTACAAATACAAAAATCACATGGACGTGCACTCAGTATGCACCACCCTTCTGAAACAAAACCGTTGCCTTCCATGGGACTTTGGGAGGCTCTGAACATGATCAAACAAGCCCAAGAATTAGTACAGCTGTTTTTCTTTCTTTCTTTCTTTCTTTTTTTTTTCCCCCATGGATATATTTCCTTCACTTTTCCAGGAAAACCTGTTTTCACTCTCTCCTCTCTGCCTTTACTTCTCTCACCTGCTTCAACCTAGTCTCTGCTCTATGTCTGGCCACGTTAGTCAGCCTGGTAAGGGCAAGAGCGGGCCATGCCAGTGGCCTCCTGCTGCTCCCCCAGGCTTTGGGACAGGCATGGAGAGATCACATGTGGCACCCCGTCACCTGTAGGTGACCCACAGACATGCTGGTGTTGGCTGGACCCTCCACCATGCCCAGGGTGAACCCCACTCTGCCTGGTTTCTCCCTATGCCCCAGCATCTCAGTTTTAGGTGCCCTTGATCCCAGCTGCAGGGCCTTCTCCCTTCTCCAGCTCCTCCATCCTCAGGGAGTACACAGGGCTCCTGCATTTCATCACACAGACAGGCAGTGCTCACAGTCCCTTGCCAGAAAAAGGAGGACTGGCAGGAGGCTTCCCTGGGCCAGGGCCTGCAGGTCCCAGGCCAGTCCCCTGCTGCATCCACTGGTGTGGGCTTATCTGCTGGCTGGGCAATGGGAGTGAGCTGGCAAGGGAGCTGGGAAGTGTCATCAGCACGAGAGCCTGGCACAAACACCCAGGTATGTGCTTCAAAGCTGAAAGCAGCTGACAGCTTTAAAAAAAATAGTATTTGCAAAGGAGGGGTAGAAATGACAATATGCTAGCGATCTGTTGGTATCTATGTGAGCATTAGTTGGCAACTCTTGGTATCCACTCACTTGAAATGCCTCCCTCCCTTTTGTGTGGTTGCTTTTCAAGTTAACACAAGTGTTCACTTTTGTAATGTATGGTAGCGCAGAACTGTTTTCTAGTGGATACTTTCCCCTATGAATTAATTAATACTGAGTTTGAATTTGCAAATGGTTTTGCATGTAAAATTGCTCATTTATATGTAGGTCTCAAGGATATCAAAGAGATTGTTCTTTTGAGCAGTTATTCACGTGCTTTACTGCAGAATGAGGATCATTATTTGGAATTGGGATTTTTAAAATTAAATATACTTGAGTAACGTTATGCAATGAGAACTGAAATAATCATAAACACTACACTTGCTCAGCTAGTTATAAATCATCATTAGAAAAACAAAACAAAGCATCGCTTCTCACAAAGTGTTGTCTTTCCCACAGTCCAAAGGACATAGCAGTTTATATCAGCTTATCTGAATACTGGAAACTTATTGATAAATAAAGCAGTGAATATATAACTTTTTGTTATGCAAAGGATTTTTGGTTTCATTGATTTTTGTTGGTAACGATCACCTGAATTTCATCTGCAAGAATGCTAAAAAAGCCTAAACTGGCCAAGTCATATCTAAAAGCTCTGATAACTGTAATTATTTAAAAAACAATAGGATGCAAACTACAATGGTATGTATTTCAAAGTGATCCAGTCCCATTTTGGGTATCTAATCAATGACATTCAAAGCACCTCTTTTTGCAGATATCCAGGCTCCTTGAAAGTGCCTGGAGTTGAGCACCAAAGCCTGGAAGCTCTCAGAACCACCAACTGAGTATCTTGCCCAACCCAGATAAAACAAGTAAACCTCTGAAAAGGACCTATGCATTTACTTTTGGAAATCAAGCCGACTCTGGCAGCAAAACCACAATTTTTTAATGGATCTACTTCCTATGCTTTTAAGTGAAGAGATGTATAAATAGAATGAAAATGGTTGGACGGAGATGGTTGTCTATTTGACTATATAATGTGCACTTCCCCACATAATTGATTGTTTTACTGAGCCCATTGTTCTTTGCATGTGAACAATCTCCATTTACAGGGGTCATATTGAACACAGGGAAAACATATAAATACGTTTGCTAAGGGTGTACCGTGTACTCAGTCATGTACAAGGTGCCCCGTGAACCCTCTAACCACACAGAATCATTATAGAAGACCTGCTTGATGCAAATTCTTGTTAAAGGCCTGCCAGTGGAAGAGACGAGGGCATGCCTGCACTTGATGCTTCAAAAGGAGCCCCCCACCCCGTGGATAAATCCCATTGGTGAAGAAATCTCAGACTGTGCCAGTCCTCCTGAACCCAAAGCCCCTTAGCTGCTATGAGTACAGGCAGCTGCTGCAGCCTCCTGTGGGGCTGGAGGGGTTGATTTCAATCCATCCAAATCTAGCTGTCTGCACCAACCCAGACCATGTGGGCTCTGGATATTGAGGTGGGTTTTGACCTCAGAGACAAACATTTGAACACTAACTGTGTGCTAGTGTCCTCGCTCTGTCCTTCTTTGTTGTCTAGATGGTGAACAGTAAGGGTGTCTATGGTCCCTCCACTTCAACCTCTCAGCATTTCAAGGCTCAGATCAGTACATTCAATTACAAAATCAAACTGGTATCTTCTGGCACATGGGTAGCATCAGACAAATAATAAGCTGGTTTCAGTGGGTGTTTGTTTTTAGGGTAAGGAGCTCTTATTTATTTTTTGTTTGTTTTATTTACCATGGAAGGTAATTTGAGCTCTGGTATCAAAACATGTCATGTTCTGCCAAGAAGGGATTAAAGAGGAGAATGCTATGGAAAGAAACTGGGTTTGTCAGCAAAGAACCGAGAGATTTTATTTACTGGAGTTTTGCAATCAGCGCTTTTAATCTTCCTCACAATTGGGGCATTCAGAGGCTGACAATATACTTCAAGGGCCAGTGAGGAATAATCCAAAAGCCAAGGAGTAGCTGCCTTAAATGCTGAAATGCTATCAAACACGTGGCCACACGTTGCCACTCAAAGCTCAGGA
>NW_010208392.1:5207-17845 GCF_000695765.1 Mesitornis unicolor | reverse complement strand
GGAATATTTATTTTAGACACCTCTAGCACACTGATGCCATAAGTGAGATTTAGGACCAGGCAAGAGAAGCGGTGAGCCAGAATAAGGTGTTTCTGTGGAAAAGTAAGAGAGCTCAGTGACTCAGCTAATCTCAGCAGCAGATAGAAATGTCCCCTGAGGTACAGTGCATTAAAGCTGCCATCCTGAAAGATGCTCAGCCTTCTTAGTTGCCCCAGAAATGAGGAGGAGAGAAAAGCAGGCAGAGGCTCCATGCTGGAGGGGTGGCTGCAGCACTGCTGTCCCACGAGAGAGATGAAGGAGCAAGAAGTGAGCACAAGTACTTCACCCTCTTCTCTGGTGATCACAGTGACTGTCGAGAGCACTAACCGCAGGCTGGCAGCATCAGTGCAGGCACAAGACTCCTGCATTGGGCCAGAGAGAGGCTCCACTTTTGCAATGACATAACGGAGAAGGGACTTTGGCATACTGAGTCAAAGATGACAAAACAAAATAAACCAGAGACGATTGCTGTGCAAGTTAAAAACTGAATGGGGATACTTGTCCCTACCTGCAAGCTGTTTCTCTTAGCAGTATCCATCAGCTCGATGTTGTTCTCATGTGGTAAAAGACATGGATGGATTAATGAAAACTAAAACTTGAGCTGGGCACAAGCTGCCAAATTTTATAGGTGTCTAAAGATTCAGCTAGACAGCTAGAGGGATTTCCAAAGACATCTCCGTAGCTGCCACTGATTTATCTGGGGCTTAGATGTTTGGGCACTGTCAAAAATATTGCTAAAGCATCTTTCTGATATGCTGAGTTTTCCTAAATACTTTTTAAAAAATCAAGCTCTAAATAGCTTGCCAAAAGATACGCAGAATGACTTTGACAAAATACAGATCTCTAAGCTCCTCAATTTCTGCTTTAAAACCAAGATCTGTTTTTCTTTAGTTACAGTCATCCTCTGCAGGATGCTCTGTGTGAAGGACAAAAGGAAAAAAAAACAACCAAAAAATCAGAAGGAAAATTTGTGTAAGTGGAGATGTTGCTTGGGGACTGAGAACATATTTGTTGCCTTATCTACTGCTTTTTTAATCTCAGGAAGTGCCAGGCAATTGGAATATGAAGATTGGTATCTCTTAAATATATCGACACTTGGAAATCTTCTGGATTAAATACCATTACATAACTCTTTCCATTAGTGCTTTAAGTTGATGAAAAAGCTAAACAATTTCAAGCCTTTTTGTTTTGTTTGTTGTTGGTTTTTTTTCTAAAGCTGAATGTGAGGAGGCAGGGGAAGCTCTTGAGCAAGGCTTATGCCCGGGAGCTGCAAGGCGAGCAGGTGTTGAGGAACTGGCTTCCTCACCTCGCTCTGCCCCGATTCGGAACAGATGGAGGAGGCACAAATCTGTGGCTGAAGGGGATGAATCCTTGAGGTGCACGGACAGATTCCTGCCACCCCTTAGCAGGCAAAGTGCGAGGTCTCCAGTGTCAGTGCTGGAGGGCTGGCTGAGCCTGCATTGTGGATAGGATTTGTTCAGAGAACTGCTGAAGACCTGGTGGTCCAAGGTGGGAGTAAGGAGTGCACTGGGAATTTGCAGGCAGAGTTTTTAACTTATCACAGATCAAAGAGTTGAGAAGATTCCTAAACCTCCTCCTGCTTCTCCTGGAGAATGAAATGTCCCTTGTTTTACCTCAGTGAAGCCACAGATGTGGAGAATTGATCAAACAGAATAAACTATGGGCCTGGAGAGCATCTCCTGGGCCCTGCAGCACAACCGCATCTTGTGTTCTGCACTTACATAACATAGCAAGATTCATCTTAAATTACATCTTTCTGTCTCTAATAGCCCCTGGAAGGCTGCCAGGGCTCCTCTGACACCTAGGAACCATCTTCTAATTTCCAGCCTAAATTCACTGACGGTCAGTTTACAGAATAACCACTTGTTCTTGAGCCAACACTGTCCTTCAGTGCAAATGGTTCTTCTCCCTCGCTGGTGTTGAACATCTCTGCTGTGTTTATTGACTGTAATTGCTTGGAGAAGAGGAGACTGAGGGGTGACCTCATTAATGTTTATAAATTTATAAAGAGTGAGTGTCAGGAGGAAGGAGCCAGGCTCTTCTCAGTGACAGCCAATGACAGGACAAGGGGCAGTGGGTGCAAGCTGGAGCATAGGAGGTTCAATCTGAACATGAGGGAAAACTTTTTTACCGTAAGGGTTACGGAGCACTGACACAGGCTGCCCAGAGAGGTTGTGGAGTCTCCTCCTCTGGAGACATTCAAAACCCGCCTGGACACGTTCCTGTGTGACCTAGTCGGGGTGATCCTGCTCTGACAGGGGGGTTGGACTGGATGATCTTTTGAGGTCCCTTCCAACTCCTAATATTCTGTGATTCTGTGATTCTGTGGATTACCTTTCCTCTCAGTCTCCGTTTTCGTATGCTGAATAAACCTAGCTTTGCTAACCTCTTCTACAAAGTAAGGTCTTTATTCCTCTTGTTATACTAACAACACCTCTTTGCACTTGCTGCCACTTGAATTAAATTTTTCTTGAACACTGGATAACCATTATTTCATCCAGATCTCAGAGAATATTTTTCTAAAACTTTCTATACTGCTATTAATACTGTATGCCACCTATGGTATCTCAAAATGGCAAAACTGACGGCCCGGTCCTTGCAGGAAAGGAGTGAAGAGAGGAGATATCTAACATCAGACAGAGGGAATTCCTCGGGACCACTCCTGTTGCTGGGTACCACCACCCCTCTCGTGTGTCACAGCACAACCAGCCCTGCAGACAAGCAAAGTCTTGGCAGAGATAACATGTCATAGTAACGACATTTTATTTTTGTCAAAATTAGTATTTGGAGAGGACCCAAATGGCATTATGAAGTTTACGACTCAAATGGAAGACATGCCTCTTGCTGTAGGGAGCCTATTTCCACATGGGATTAAATGACTGAGTAAAAAACAATGTTGAGAGGTGGAGCCAAGAAAAAATAGACACTGTGAAGCTGTGGGTTATTTAGTTATACTGTGCACATCTCATGTGTATCTTTACCGGACTGATATTTTCTAGTCTGTATAATATATTCTGTATATACTATAACCTTGCAAACAAGATACAAATAAGGAGGGTATTAATTTCACAGAAAATGGGAAGTCTCACTTGGCCAGTAATGCTGCAAAACTTACTTCTGTGCTTCTGCAGTTGCAAGAGTCCCATTTCTGCTGCTCCCTTTTAGTTTATGCTTAAGAGCAAACTTCCTCAGTTTGGTCAATGCAAGTAACTCTAGAGCATTCAGACACCCTTAAACAGGTTTATATATATTTGTTAGTAGGGGTTGCAAAAAAGGCAGGATTTTTTTCCCCCGAGTGGAAATGAAAGAAGACTTGTTTTGCACATGCTAATCCAGTTCACATGCTCATGTGCTCATCTCTTCAGATCCAAGCTGGTTTACGACACGATAAACAGACAGCAGGGTGAGTCTGTTGCTAATGATGCTGTACCCCTTAAAAAGAAGAACTGCTGAGGTTACTCATGGCATTATATAAAAGTATTACATGCTGAGCAATAACTGTGAATCAAAGAAACATATTGTACTTTCAGTAAAGAGATATTTTCTCTCTATAAAATTTCCTTTCTCATAGAGCCAGTTGGAAACCTTACAGTCAAGCAGATTTGGTTTGCAAAATAATTTGAGAAAACATCACTTTTTCAACAAACTTCCTGTGGTCTCCCAGTGACTGTGGCACTCGAGGTCTGGGTCCATGCCACCGTTCACTTCCTCCTGTTTCCCCATGCTGGAGCTATGTGGTGGCTACTGGCAATGCAAGGATGGGAAAGGAGAAAGAGCATCTCTCTACCTCACCCAAAGCAGGCTCCCGGATGGAGGGGAGCTCCATCAAAGGGGATCTCCCTGGCCACTAACAAAATGTTCATGACATGGCTCCTGGTGAGGAAACTGTACTCTGGGGCTGGGGAGGAGGGCTCCCTCATATCCAGGAGAAGCTCTGGAGCCAGGGAGCTTGGCAGCCCTGGCCACAGTGATTGGAAATTATGCACCCACTGCCAGCTCCTATGCTGCCTGCGCTGCCCATGCTGCCCATGGTGACTGCTGGTGTGCTGGCGCGACTCATCCCCCGCTACTCCACTGGCCAGGGGGAGGCAGGAGCAACGCCAATAGGAAGGGTGCCAAGCTCAGGCAGCACTCGCTCAAAATGCTGGGGAGTGTATTTTGGGATGGAGAGGTCAGGTGGTTAATCAAGTGGAAATGGGATGATATGCCAATAAAGCTCCATGTAGTCACTCTGCGAGCATGACAGGTTAAGGAAAGACAGGGAGACACAGATGTGTCCTAAGAGAACATAAAAATATTGGCATTTAGCGTATTGCACAACAGAAGGAATTGGCAAGTCCCTAATCTTGAGAGTCTGTTTATCTGTTTTGGCAGGGAGCTACCAGCCCGTCAGTCTGGATTCTCAAAAGCTCCTGAAAACTGAGGCAGCGGGACAGACCCATCGAAGCCTGCTCAGCAATGCTGCCCTGTGAGCACTTCTAACTCTACTAACCCATGGCCTATTAATCTGATTTCAAAGTGGAAATATTAAAAATCGGGGCAGAATACAGCCATAGTAGGAACAAAGCCATTTTAATTCCTTGGGCTTAAAGGCTGCCCTTGACTTCGCTCCTGTGTTTCACTGGTTCATGGGAACCCTGATAAAGTTGGGCTGTTTTTGGTGGAACTAGATTACGATAGCAAGGACCTTGAAATGTCTCTTAAACAAAGTGTATTGCACCTGGAGGAAGACAAAAGGCTGGCGTGTAACAAAATAATCTCTCAGTCATTATGTTTCTTGCTAATTCAAAGAGCTGATCTTTAAATTATTTCTCTTGCTTTGCTATCAGTGTTAATTCTGCTGCTTTGCAGATCAGTCAGCAATTTTATTACAGCCTCTTGTTTCCAGGGATTTTAGACTTGGCCATAAAAGCATGGTCCCAGCTGAAACTTAACATATAAGGTTACAAAATTAAAAAGAAAAAAAAAAAAGAAAAGAAAAAAAGTGAGCAAGCAAACTCATATATTTTTAAGGCTATAAAAGCAGGGAAAAAAAACCAGAATCATGTATCTTAAAGTGATTACAATGATTATTTGTTTTCCCTAGACAGGCGAAATAGCTTTATTTTGTTTATCTTTTTTTAACCTATGGGTAATTTAAAAATCACCAGTTGGAAACATTTGGGCTAATTTGGAAAAAAAATAGAAGCTATTTGATTGCACATGTTTTTGGATGATATTCCTAACCCCACTAGTTGGAAATTTATTTATGCAATTTATTAACTAAACATTAATGCCTCCAAAAGAACACCTTCCTGGCCTGATGATTTACATGTTTAGGATACTTCTGTTGGCTCTGAAAAAAATGATACTGTAAAAGAACCATATAGATCTGTATTTATGTAAAACTCTTGAATTACAGGTCTACCTACTCTAGTTAATGTTAATCACTGTAAAATCAGTAATTATGTATTTAGTATCTGGTTCAGGTTGGTATTAGAAAAAACTCAACCATAATATATAGACAGATATAGTTATTATACATATAAACTTCACTGCTCTCCATGGGTCTTAACTAAACTTTCCTAAACAACAACCCAGCACAGCTCACACATCTCTGTCTATTTTCTTCCCCAGCAACCCCCATACAAAGGAAGGGGTGAGCTAAGGTTGAAGCATTGGCCGGGCTTGGACCTTTAACTGAATTTCCTTATGCTGTGTGTGTAGGTCAAATCCTTTGACATTATATGCTTGGTATTGGCACAAAGTAATCTTTCAACTTAAACCATGTGTGATGTGGTAGAAGCTTTTTCTCCCCTTCTGTTCCCCTTTGGCCAGTGAATTGGTTATGGTTAGATCTCTTAAATGAACAGGTGTACTTTCTCCCTCCCTGTGATATGAAAGAAGCATAAAACTCGATTATAGCAATTTATGGTCTCTTAACTTGCTTGGACTTGTATCCATGACACAAGCAGCTTTATGCTCAAATTCAAGACTTTGTAAAATAGGAAGTTAAAATTAACCTCAATCCTTTTATAGATTAAAACCTCAACAGATAAACAGTGGTTTAGTGGCATGGCAACCTGCCCCTTTAAAACCAAGAACTAGTCTGAGATGTCTACTTTGAGTTAGTTTTGTTTTTTTATAAAAAGATAATTGCACGTGGATGAATAGAGGAGTAGCCTGTGATTCATGCCAATATGAGTTAAAGCAAAGTTTAATGCTACTACTTGGAAGTTGGCAATGTATGGGATTTTTATGCCTTATTTTATGCCTATATCAAAAACATTCTGTGCTCTTTTCAGTGAGAGAGTTTCAACAGAAGTGTTTCAGGATGCAAAGATGTACGGATAGACAGAGCCATGCTATGGAGCAGGTCAGAAGTGTTTTGTTTTTCAGGGTCTGCATTCTGAAATGTAGTGGGTTTTATTAAAAATACATAAAAAAAATAACATATACAAATTCTTTAGAGATCACACAGGAGATCAGCCCCAAAAACAATCATCCTTTGAATAACAAGGAAAAAACGATGGCGCTGAAGCTCATTTCCACCCTAGCCCTTTTCCCCTGCTGTGATAGCATGACCCTGAAAAGACAACCCTAGAAATTGAAAGGCGTCTGCAGCAGACACAGTCCCCGACAAGGGAGGCTTCAGTTTGGGGCTTATTTTTCTGATAGTGACTGCAAGCCTCAACAAGTTCCTCAATGGATAACAAGCACATTTCGGAGGCAAAGGGAAAGGGGAACTGGGAGGAAGCAGCCTGATAGTTGAAGAGAAGGGTATCAATGAGGTGTACATTCACAGTTTTATTGCTATCATTTTCTGAGCTACATCTGCAGGTGAAGAGCATTAAAACCTTGTTTGCAAAGAGCAAAGCAGAGCAGCGTACCAAAACTATTTCTGGAGAGAGCAGCTGAATCCCTGAACGAGCATGAAAAGCCTATCGCTCTGAAGTTGTACAAGCAAGGGCCTTTCACAGGGAACCAGGGAAGAGGGTTACTCGACGTTAAACCTGATACTCTGCTAAGCATATAGTGTTCCCAAGAAGCTGAAGAATGCCAGTCTGCGACCGATACCTCCACCCACGTAGCTGCTGGCTGCTGAGTAGCCATAATAATATGTGCGCTTTCTTTTATAGGAACGGAGGTATGCACCAGAGAAACCCAACATGGTTTGCTCTGGAAATCACAAAGATAAGTGAGGGAACTGGCAGGGGCTGGGAGAGGATCGGATCCTTTGCCTGAGCTGACCTGGCGTGCCTCCAGGGAGGGAAGGAGCTGGGTGGTCCTGCCAACTGTCTTTCTGCCCAAATCTTTCTACAGTATGGCCCATGGCAATGTGCTGATTTATTATCCATGCTTCTCAAGAATGCCCACTTCTGCTCACAGCGCAGTCAATGGCAGATTTGCAGTAGTTTCACTAAGCCAAAGACCTTCCTAACTTTGGGAATAAAAGGATGTAGCAAGTGTTTGCCTGAAGTAAGCGGTAACCTGCTCTGCATGCAAGAAACAGTACCCTGGTTTTAAAAACAAATGTCAAAAGTCTGATTCACAGTAACTATTTCTCCCCAAAACCCCAGCAGAGAACCTCAACTAAGGCCATTTCATTCCGGCTGGAAGACGAGAGGAAAACTCTCTTAGGTGCATCTCACTGTGAACCTGCACTTTGATACGCGTTTTGCAGAACATGTATCATCTGGTGGTTTAATGACCTGATTCGCTGCTCACCGAGTTCCAGATGATGCCATGGTCAGAGTTGGTTTTAGCAGAGACAGACTCAGCTCTAGCGGTGACAGATAAGATGTCAAGCTAGATGACCTGGTTTCATTGGCATGATCTGAGCTTGAGCCTCGGAGGAAATCAGACTCCTGAGTCACCGTTTTGCAGGTTTTCGTTCAAATAAAACCCACTGGATAACTATCGGCCACAGAACTACGCTCAAACCAGCCTGCCCACAATAATGTCTCAGCACTAAGAGGTTGTCTTTAGGGGACAAAGCACTTTACAAAGCTTTCTTTGCTACTGCTTTCCCGGGAAATGTTGAAGCAAGGCGTTGACGGTATTTCTCTCTCATTCAAGCACACAATGTAATTGATAAATACCCATTGGGAAATACACCTACACATAGAAAAAGGCCTGGCATAATGCATCTTTGCAAGAAAACAACGGCTTTCAAGACGTTAGGGTTCGAACATAGGTGAGGTTACCACTGTGAGCTGTACTGACACTGGCAAGACAGTGGGGCCAGTACGGACCCCTTAAATTCTGTCAGGTCTTTACAAATACAAACATATGTTAGGAAGCCTCTCCTTCCACTTATTAAAGGCTCTCACTCATTAAAGGAAGCCAAGGAGAGTCCAGAAGAGATGGAGGGATGAAGGGGCAGCACCTGCGAGCCTCCATGCTTCACAGGCTGGCGGGGTGGAGGTGGGTGAGCAGGGGGAGGATTTCAGGTACTTACCCTGAATCTGACTCTGAGGCTGAGGGTTAAAAGCAGTGGTGTGGTTCAAGGAGGCTCGTGGGTTGGGTGTGGGGGCTGGGTGGTGTGGGCTGACCCTCATGGCCGTACGACGCAACTGCTCCAGTTCACTCAGGCGCTCTGAAAAGGACAAGCTCCCGGGCTTTGTCTGCTCATCTATTTTCTGACGATGTCCTATTGTGGGAGGGGGGGGAAAAAGATCAGAAAATCTCACTGATACATGAGGTCTGTTGATTTTTTTTCTTTAAAAAAAATTCTTTTCCTTTTTTTAACCCCTCATCCACTGGCAAAGTACCTAACCAGCTAGCGGCCATCTGAAATTAAACTGAAATCACCTCTCTGCAAGCACAGGAGACACAAACCACTCATGCATTGTAACCATATCATGGGGCAGCCCGAGACATAGCCAAGTCTGAAGAACCAGATCCACAAAAAGTTGCAGTGCCTTCTTACACCTCTCACTGAGAGAAGGGATTTCTAAAATGAGGAATGCCTGTGAGGATGCATTAAAGAAGGGAACTTATAGTGGCCCCTGTGTTAAACCTGCACTGGAAGAACTCATCAAAAATTCAATCTCAGATGGTCATAAGGCACCATAATCAGACAAGTGCTATGAGGCTCTAAAATACCAAACTCAAACAAATCCCATTTTTGGATCCTTTAGCAATGGATTTACAGACAGAAATAGGAAAGAAACACCATAAGATGGCAGAATTGAAACTGCAGGGTAATGAGGTCTCGTTTAGTAGCATTGGAAGCTTCCAAAACATGAGGTCCACCATACATCTGACTATAGGAGAGCAGATGCTGACATAACAGCATCATCCAGTGCACAGTGGACTTGGCCATGGCCACACAGTTGCTAGGGGGTTCAGTACTCCTCAGTGCAGCCCTTAGACCATGGTCCCCATGAAGCTCTAGTGCTGTGCTCTCATGGGTCTGGGAGGGGATGTGGAAGACACTGGAAAGGCCCATTTCCAACAGAGCATTCAATCACATCCAGATTCAGCTGGAAGGGCAGAGACAAATCTCATCACAGGCAGGACTGGTTTCAAGATAACCAGTAGCAGTAGTGAGCAGAGTGCAAGGACTAAGGTAATGAATTTCTAGCTGTTGCCTGTGGGTGCTCTTTGCTCTGGGATCCTTTGTGTGTCAATGGGTAACCACAATGACTGCACACAGAGCATACAAGAGGTTCGTCTGGTCTGCTGGAGCACTTGCTCTCTGCTACTCATGATGTAAGCACAAATTTTAAATCTTCTTTCCACCCTCTTAAGCATTAACCTATGGCCAAGACTTTGAAAACCACTTTTGTGTCCATTGGTGTCCAGCCCCATGAGATGTCCTTCAAAAGTGAGGTGTCTTACCCTGGAAGGCTGCTGACATTATCTTTTGGGGCTGAAATGGAAACCTGCCTAGCAGATTTGTTTGGTGATATGTGAAATGGGATGGTTCAGCCCCATTCCCAACAGATGGCATCAAAATTTTCACTCGTAATTTCCCCCATCCCCCAAAGGACTTGTTCTTCTAAAGAACACAGGAAACAGCCCTTCAGCAGAAAGCCCAAAAGCAGACTGTCTCTGGCATGCAAGTTGTCTTTTCAAAGATGCTCTCTTCAAATGGAGGGCAAGATACTGACTGCAATGGGACTGTGAGAAAATATCCTGATCTCATCTGTATTTAATCAATGGAATAGGATCCCCAGCTCCAAAAATGTCATGTTCTTACCTTCTGCTTGGGGACTTTCTTGTGGAGCAGTGGATGTCATCATCCCTCCTTTTCCCACAAACCTGATCCCATTCCTGCATTTTGTCTCAGGAAATTGGCTGTCTCATGAATCTCTGTGGCTTATCCCTTCTCCTTCTTCCCCTAAGACGCTGTTACCTTGACTTGACTGCATGTCAGATCACTAGTCCAGAGGTCAAACATCTTTTTTCCTACTTGTTTCCTTGAAGAAGGGAACACTATCCTTGGCTTCTGCTGAACACCATAGCTTGCAGTCTATCTGCTCCCAATTTTCATTTTCTTGTCATGAAGTGTTGCCTTCTGCAGCTTTCTTTGCATCTCCATTCTCCCTGCAAGGAGGTGGCCAGTGCTGTTCCTCTAGTGAGTCCTCTCTCAACTCACAGCTACAGCAGTGAAACAGACTGGCACAAAACTCCTGGAAATAATCCACCATGCCCTATTCCACACATCCCCATACTATTTAATACATAAACATTCATAAACATCCAGCTTCTAGTTTTGAGTATCAGTGAATAAGCAGCAAAAGATCTCTGAAGAGCTCTATATGCCCCTTACTTTACAGAGCACTCTTTCAAGCCACCCTAACAGCTCAATCAAGACACAGGACCATTTTATGCACTAAAAGGAAAATGTGCATTTAAAAGCAGTTCCCAGTAGCTGCACTGCTAAAATTAAATTTTGTAGCTTGTATTATGGTTCCAAATCACAGTGGCTCGGCATTTCTTCCTGTTGCCAGGCCCTTTGGCACAACTTGAACTGCCTCAAATTCCACACTGTGCTGTAAATTATCCCAAGAGAGGGAAAAAAATAGAATATAAAAAGACATATTATATAGTAGTGGTTTCATCATTAAAAAGACCCATTAGGGCTTCCAAAAAAAAAACAAGAGGGAAGAAGTGAAGAAAGATGAAAAAGGCTTTTATCTGACATTCTGGTTGGTCAAGAGCAAATGCTTCATTTGTCAGCAGTGCAAAGCTGGACGCTGCCTCAAGCCTTGGGCTCCTGACCCTGGACTTGAACGTAAACATGTAGAGTCATACAAGATGTGTAAAATACTTCATACATTTGGATTATTTTAAGCTTCAGCAGGCTCAACCCAGGGCTTGCAGAGCCAAGAGCCAGATCCTTCCAAATCCATCCCCCTGATGTAATTTATTCCTGATTTCAGATTCTACTCAGATATCTTCTGCTTTTAAGTGAGTGCACCAACACCAAGTTTGACCCTCTGCTACCCTACCTTCTCCTCCTACCTCCCTGGTGCTGCCCTACCAGTATCTGGAGTATTGCCTTCCTGGAGTGAAACCAGGCATCCTGGTATGGAGGTGAGCAGTTCCTCTGAAGTCAACAGGACAAGGGCTACATTAAGGCTGCTAAGGCAGGAATTAACTTTCCCGCTTTCAATCAAGCTCAGGCACTACATTTGGGTCAAGCTGGCGCACGATGCTGGGCAGGGCAGATGAACCTGAGCTCATCCTGAGGTCACAGTGGGGCACCCCATTCCCAGGCCAGCTCCCTCCAAGCTGATGAGAGTATCTCTGCCTGTCTCTGCACCGCGCATCCACTGTGCATCCAATGCATTTGGAGAGGAAAGACTAGTGTCAACAGGCTCCTTCTCAGGGGAACTCTGCTGTTGTTTTCAGCCATATGCTGTAATTTCTGGTGTGAACTACCTAGATTGAATGCCAGACAATTATCACCTCAAGATGTAACTCCAAAAGTGGCTCTTCCCCCTAACCACCCCAGTCAGAAGAGCTGTTTAACCTTTTCTCCCTTGCTGACTGCTTCAGGTAGCAGTACAGAACCTGTTTTACACGAAGGTCTGCAGCATGAAAGTAAAGAACTGTGTCAGAAAAATGTAACAAATATAAATGGTTTTCCCAAGCCACTATAAATGCACAGGAAAAGCTTTGCTAGGGTGACTTGTATTTTTGTGTTTATTAGCTTTACTTTGAAGTTACCCTCTTGCTTAAAGAGCAGGGAAGTTATCCTCAGTTTACCCCTGTAAAGCTCAGGACTATTATTATTATCCCCCTTTTAAAGGTGGAAAACTGAATGACAGAGAAATTAGGTGACTTGTCCATGGTCAGACAGTGACCCTGTGGCAGATGCTCGCCTCCCAGGTCAGCACAGTGACCATAAGCTCAGGCTTCCTCTTCACAGGAGAGCGGCGTGATGCAGGATGAAAAAAAAGCAGCAGGAAGGCACTTGGGAACTGATGCGGCTCTGCTGAGCTGGCAATTTGGCCACAAGGATTTGCCACAAAACTTTTGCAAATTGGACGGGACTTTATGGAAGTTGTTCAACATCCAGCTGTTGAATGAAGACCATGGCCCAGAGCTTGCAGAACCACATGAGGCAGACAGCTTGCCACAAG
>NW_010208392.1:0-5176 GCF_000695765.1 Mesitornis unicolor | reverse complement strand
CTTTCCCTCTCCATGTCCCCATGCTTTTTATCAAGCACTAATTTGCAGGTACTAGCAGAGGAAAGAATAGGGCAGCATTTTTTTTTTGCCTTGGGTTGTAAGGTCAGACTTTTAGACTTCAGAATAAATAGGACATCCTGCCTGCTTGGCTAAACCATAGGGTTTGGGGGCTCTTGGACTTTTTTTTTCCTTACCCCTTTCAAACTCAGTGAGGTCAGGTGGATTTTTTTATGCAGAATGTTAAACAAGGAGTGCAGAGAAAACATTAGCTTTTCCGATACTTTTACAGCAACCCAACATGAAAGAGCTTTCCCTCTTAATGGGAGGGAAATCCAGTTTTATAGACTTTAAGAGACTGTGGAGCACTCAGCTTGGCCTGCAGCCATCTGGTTGGGGCTCTGGATGTGGAAATGACAAAAACAAAGTGTCTTGGCAGCCCCCAGTTTTTGCACATCAAGCACTCATGGGGAATGGTGGCTTGGTCTGGGTTTCACACTGCAGCTGGCCCTGGGGAGATGACAGCAGCTCTCCGGGCTGCCTCCAGGTGTGGAAAAAGAAACAGGTATCCCATTACCTTCCTTTTAACTTAGCTTTAAAAAGTATCACCAGATGCCTTTCAGAGGGGAAGAAGCAGGTAAAACAGAGGCTAAGGAAAGGCATGGCTGCTCTCATTCTGCCAGCTGAAGCTACTGAAATTCCTGTGGGTACCCAGGACCGTTTTTACAAGTAAACACTACAGGAATGGATTAATGGACTTTTTTTTGTCTTTTAACCAAGTCACAGTATGAGTACACTCTTCTGTTGCCAGCTGTCATTCACTCACAACTATTTGGAGCTGGTGCATCAGAAGGTACTAGTGCTCATAAAAGGTTTGGGCTTGAGGGACCAGGTGTCTGATGGAGACTCACTGGCTCATGGCTGCTGAGCATCCCAGTCAGGGGCAGACCCATGCAGAAATGCCACAGGTTTTCATGTGTATTATTCACAAGTTTTCTGCCCAGAATTGTACTCTCATGGAGATAGTATAAGGGGAGTTTAATTAAGTGGAGCCCTTTCTCCCCCAGGGGAGCAGAATATCTTCTCTCTTCTCTGCCACCCTTTTTTCCAGGCTGAAAATGGAAACTTTTCACACCCAGAAAGTGGATTATACACAGGAAAATACAGCATCTGGCCAGACTTTGCTGAAATAGAGAGTGACTGATGAGACTCAATGCTTTGGTTTAATGAAAGCTCGCCGCTTTGGAACTGCGTTGGACCTTTATCCAAACATCTCCTCTTTTCAGGGCTGTCTGTGTTCAGGACTTTGGTTTGGCTTCAGCTTTTTTAGGGTAGAAAATAAGCCATGTTTCATTGTGTCCGGTTAATATAGTGGTAAACATTGGTTTGTGCCATGGAGCTAAAATAAATCCAATTATTTTGTACATAGAGAAGAAAATATACTCTTTCACATTATTCTAGGAAGTGAGCACAGTATCTTTAGTGCAAAAAATTATATGTTCTTGTAAACAAAAGTGAATTAAAGTATAGAGTTTCTATATTACTGCCAAGGTGGGAATTGCAAATGCTTGAAAATCATCTATCCTGCTTGCAAAAAAAACATTTTTTTTTTGCTTACAATAGGAATAGTGCCTTAAGTGCATAAACCAGTAATATTTTCCTGGGTGTGAGATATCCTAGATACAAAATATTTTGCACACTCTTTTTCCCTGATTTCCTATCTACACAGAAAGAGCAAGTAATATAACTTTTCTGGGACACCATTGGCTGTGTTTTCAAACAGACCTGACCAGATCCTGCAGAGACATGAGCATAAGCTTAGCATAATGCACCAACCATTGCTACATGGCAAACCATGGGTCTCTAGAAAATCATGCTTGAAAATAAAACCAATCTGTAGAATGGCTTCCTCTCCAGCCTCCATCACTTGGAAAAGTGACTTTGACCACACTCAGATGTTAGAAGGATCAGTATGGGACAGCGCCAGAGCTCACCAACCTCTTGTACTGTGTGAAAAATACAATGTAAAGAGTTCCTTAAAAAGGAATTAGACACACTGTAGACATTTTCTCTTTCCTCAGTTAAAAATATTATTGCTGTGATGAGGAAAAATAAAGGTGACTGTAGTCAGAGCTTCAAAGTAGACTCATCAGCAATTTTTTTTTTTTTTTTAAGCCCTGTACAGCACGAGCTTTCTTCCCAGACAGAAGGAGCAACACAGTAGACAGGATATTATACTAAACGTTTTTGTGCCATGTCTGTAATTACCAGCTGAATCAGCGTTGGTCATCAGACCTGACCTGACTGTAGGCACGAGGTGCAGGGAAACGTGTGAATGAGGTACGATATTACACAATTTGATTACCAGGCTGCCATCCAGCCACCCTTCAGAAGCACAATGTTGAGCAGCGCCAAGCAAAGACAGACTGACACTGAGAAACCCTTCCAGATGTGCTTCTCCTATCATCTCCCTGGCAAACCTCACCCTTTCTGTGTCTCTGTGGAAAAATCTGCGTGTTACTCCAAGTAACTGCAGCCAGATTAGACATTTCAGGTATGATCCTTTGCTGAGCATTTAATTTTTCCACCAGGAGATCCAATTTGGCTGTGTGTTGAACAAGTGTCCAGTGATACCAACGAGGTGGACAGATTTACATGGCAGGTTCCCTGCTTTCCAGTAACTCTTCACTTTGCCTGGGGGAAACTCCAGGTAGCTTCTTGCTACCTTTGCTCTGTTGTTGGGTTAGTCACCAAACAGTAAGGACATGCACCTTGAGAAGCTGTTGAGTTTTTTCCTATGGGTTTTAACAGTAGTTCAATATTTTCGCAATATATTTTTTCTTACCTCTTTTTTTTAAAATCAGTGCTTAAAAAACCAAAACATCCACACAAACAGATGCTATAGGCAGAGCAAGATTTATGATGAGAAGGAAGTTCTGCCCCATAACAAATGAGAGCAGCTGGGAGGGTCTGCATCAAGTCCCTCTTGCCTGCTCTTATACTAGAAAACAGACTTCAGTTTCCTATTTTCCAGGTGAGTGCCCTAATTGGAGGCTAAGAGCCCTTTTCGCTACTGACTCACTATCGAGCTATGTCAGGAGAGCTCCAGGGAGGAATGTCACCAGGAAAAGGGACAAGAGGAGGCTGCCGGTCTCCCTCGTTCCAGCCGGCACACAACTGTGAGACTGCGGGCTCCTCTGGGCTGGGTCCCTCCAGCTCCCTCCCTGCCTCCTGACGAACATATTAAAAGCCTCACGTCTACACTGAGGTGCCACAGCCAGAAAAAGCAATCTTGACAGTTTTTTGCAAGGCAGAAAATATGCTTCCCTTCCTCTTAGCTCTGCTAGTGAGGCCTGTGCTGTACTAACAAATAGCAATGCACAAACATATTTCTGCTTCAAACACAATTCTTTTGCTTGCCATGGATACAGCAAAACTTCTGATGAATCTGACTTAGATGCATCCTCTGTTTCTGTCGTGGAAGCGCGATTATTCTGTGGATTCACCCCAGGGATCAGGTCATTGCAGAGAAGTAAGAGTAAGGGAACTGAGCATTACAAGTTTGGAGGGAAGAAGTTGTTCATGAAAGTTAAATTAGTCTGCAAAATTATACCCTTTGCTTTCTTTGCCCTTTCCCTCATGTCAACCTATATACTTTAAGAATCCTGACTCCTTGACAAAGTTTGAATGACTCCCAACTTAAGCACTGCATTGCCAAAAGCCTCTTTTGTTTCTTTATAGTTTGCATCTTCCCACACGTACAAACCGCCATAAGAATACCCTCCAGCCATGGGCTGAGACATCGTAGTTGAAGATATGTATGAGAGAGTAGGTGCAGAATGAGGCTCAACCAGCCAACCAACAGCTCAGCAAGCAACCAAAAAAAATACAGGCACAAGAAGACACCTCTATCCAAAGAAAAACTGCAGAAACTTGAGGCTCAGGCAGCAAGGAGTGAGCCGCCATTTGAACACTCCCTGGGAGAAGGTTGTCTCTCCACTGAATACAAGGGACCAGGCTCCTAATTCAGGCACTTTAATCAAATGCATAAACTTAGGTAGGATGAATCTGGACCCCCTTCCTCAGCCTGAGTTGGGTAAAGCAGGTGTGGTAGCATTTGCCACCTTTACAGTGCCTCTGAGCGGACAAATGGATGGGAAAGCAAGTTGCACAAACATCACGGCATTGGAGGTCAGAGAAATACCTTAGACAGAAACCCATTTCATCAGCTAACCAAAATATCTGCAGACAGTGAAAGCTCTTCATCATTCAGCCTCAGAGTTGAACAAGGGACCTGCAACTTAAAGGTCAAGTCCTGTGGCTCACTGTTTATGTAAACCAGGAGAATTTTGCAACACAAAAGTAAATTTATCTCCCATGGATACTGACTTTGTGAAAAACTTTGATCCTGTCCGAAAAAAGTATCTAGCCAGCTACATGCTTCCCTTGAACTAACGACCTTTGCTTTTACCAAGTCTGGTGATGGGTGTTTCCTCACAATAGTTGAAAATACCTGTTTTTCCAAAGAAATTAGTTTGAATATTTTAATTTGTAGGTTACTAAGCAGTCCCTCCTCTGTACTAATGCTCCATTGTGCCTACACAGGACTGCAGTTCACTGAAAGCTCATAAATTTCGTGTGGTTTTGCCTAGTCTTTATTTTAGGTTCTTGAACCATTTTTTGCTTTCCTCATTTTCTTTGCAGCTGCAGAGAGATATAGTAAGCTACTGTATAGCATTTTGAAAGCAGGGCCTCTGAGAAGTTTCCAAACTGCATACAAGCAGGTTATTCTTTGGCTTGTTTTCTTTGGCTTGGTGTTAGCAGTACAGAATGAGTCAAACAGTATTAACTTTCGAGAGGGAAGTGGTGTGGTCAACCAAAACTGTTTGCGGCTAGATTGTGAAGATAGGTAGAGCAGGTAATGAAGAACAGCCCATAATGCAGGGTGTAGGTAGGAGAGGCAGACAGACTCAAACAAACAGAATCCTTAATAATTAAATCAACACTGTCACCTAAATTTTTCTACAGCTTTATGTGCTAAGGTTATGACACAGCTTGGCTTTTCTGGGCTGGTCAGCCTTGAGAAGATGGCCTGCTGCATGTCGTGCCTAATGGACTCAAACTACAACACTCTGCAAAGGAAGAATAAAGGTCAGGTGCTATTAAATATATATATATA
>NW_010208391.1:1608-5927 GCF_000695765.1 Mesitornis unicolor | reverse complement strand
CCTCTTCATGGATTATGGGAGCTTTACTGTGCTCACCATCCCTATCTTGCCATTCAGGGGACTGGGTACTCAGAGTACTACTGGTTTTCCTACTAAAGACTGAGGCAAAGAAGGCATTAAGTACTTAAATTAATTTTAGCCTTAAATCTCAGAGACTCAATCAGATATGTATGTAAACACATCCATGTGTAGACGTCCTGAAATATTAGAATAACTGGAATCTGTTGTCATGATCACTAATGCATTTCTCCTGACACTGCTCTCTAAGATAAAGAAGTTGTGCTATCCCTGTTATCAGATGAGACAACTCACTTAGAGACAAGCTCCAGGGTGACACAGCAAGGCTGGAGATGAAGAGAGTTCAAACACAATTTTCAGTGTTCCAGGAGAGACTGGATTTAAGCAGGGGACAATTTGGCTCAAAACCTTGGTAGATAAGGAAAAGTGAAAATTAGTAAGAAACAAATAACCTAATTATTATTACAGAAGAATTGTAAGGACCCCTGTTCAACTGAGATGTTGCTATACCAGGTCTTGAGGAAATATGGGTCAAGGGACTTGGAGCTGAAGGCTAGAAATAGTAATCTACTGCTAAATCCTAATTACTGGATGTAAATTCTCTGACACACAGGTGATGTTCGCAGGAGATCAGAGACAACACCATTCCAACATCGAAACTCAAGTAATGGCAATACTGATGTTTGGCTATTCAGCCACAGATCATTTCTGTGATTGTCTTACCTGTCCATGGGGACTTGTTCTTTTGGCAATCAATTACTAATGAATTGCGCACAGCAGTGTGTGGACAGAAGAAAACCCAAGAACTTTCATGTAATCCTACACATATTTAAAAAAACCAAACACCCCAAACTAAAACTAACCAAAAAAACCAAGACTAATGGATGATTCACTTTCCCAGAAATATCATCCACAAGCCCACTTCCTCATCACCTGAAGGAACTGGAAAAGAAAGTAAAACTTAAACATATGTCTAGCAATGCTTAACTTGGACATGAGATTGTGTCTATTAACAACACAACACATGAGGACGAAGCCTTCATCTCCACTGATGACCTGACATTGCAGCTTGCTTGCTACCTTCCCTATACTTTTGGTTTCTTTCCATGATATTGTCGTCTCTGGAAAGATCACAGAATCACAGAATCACAGAACGTTAGGGATTGGAAGGGACCTCAAAAGCTCATCCAGTCCAATCCCCCTGCCGGAGCAGGATCACCCAGATGAGGTTACACAGGAAGGCGTCCAGGCAGGTTTTGAATGTCTCCAGAGAAGGAGACTCCACAACCTCTCTGGGCAGCCTGTTCCAGTGCTCTGTTACCCTCACTGAGAAGAAATTTATTCTCAAATTGAAGTGGAACCTCCTGTGTTCCAGTTTGTGTCCATTACCCCTTGTCTTATCATTGTTTGTCACCGAGAAGAGCCTGGCTCCATCCTCGTGACACTCACCCTTTATATATTTACAAACATGAATGAGGTCTCCCCTCAGTCTCCTCTTCTGCAAACTAAAGAGACCCAGCTCCCTCAGCCGCTCCTCATAAGGGAGATGCTCCACTCCCTTGATCATCTTTGTAGCCCTATGCTGACCTCTCTCTAGCAGTTCTCTGTCCTTCTTGAACTGAGGGGTGAAGATGGCTGGATGGCCACTGTCATTTGGGTACAGCTCATGCCAGGGAGGAGAGGAGGCAGCACCCTGAGTAGTGCTCAGCACATGGGGCCACTTCATCTCACAGCCTCCCTTCACATTTAAGGGCTGCTGTTTAATGGTGTAACTGTAATAGTCCAGGCATTTTAAAGATTAAAAGATGAAAAAGGAAGAATTATCCTCCCAAATGATAAACACCAGCATGGTTTTAGAGGTGCACTGAAATCCCCCTCTTCTGGAATGAACTTGGTGTGAGTCTGGCTTGCAGGAGGGGAAGTTTCGGCTCAAACACTGCAAGTTGCCACAGCCCAAACAACCAAAGCAGAGACTTGTCACGGGAAGTGATGGGCAACCTCAAGTATAAGTGAGGTCATCAGTTACATCTAAACAATTTCTTTGAAACATATCTGCAAGGGAATAAAAACAGGATGGCAAACGATTCAAGACTAAATAGTCTGACATATCCTGCAATACCCTTTGCACTCTTTTTGACTCCAGGAAAAGCCAGGAAGCTGAGCAGCAGCTCCATTTCCGTTCCCTTTTCACCTCCCCTCAAGAAGAGTGACTTTTAACCTTATTATTTATATTACCCTTGCATCTGCAATTAGGCACTGCATGAGCACGCAATCGGAGGGAAGTACCTGCCCCAAGGAGCCCACAGATGGGCAGAGGCAAGGGAAGCGATAAACCGGGAGATAAACTGTCTCGCTCCATGTCACAAGGTAGAGCCGGGCATATGGGCCTGCTCCCAACTCGGTGACACTAAACCCCTCCTGCGGTGCCTCAAAGCAGCCACGTGCCCATCTCTGTATGGCCAGCAGCATCTGCCACCGGCGGCAATTGCCCATCTGGCTTCCCAGGAGGAGGAGGTCAAGCACGGAAAGGGTGAGTGCATCCCCTGGCTGCGTCCCTTTCTGCTGGGCTGGATGCAATTAGCTGGAGTTGTTAGAGCTGCCTTCATGCCTTCATTAGAGACATCACCCCACCCACAGAGCCCATCCTATGGATGGTGGGCACGTTCTGCTTCATCAGGGTCTTATCAAGGCCAGCTGGCTTCAGGGGTGCTCAGTAAAATAAAGACCGAATCCAACTTCAGCAGTAGCTTTAAGATTTATTTTTTTTTTTTCAACTCCAGCCTTTTTTATCTCTCCTCCAATTTCACCCTTTGCAGGCATCTACACTGTCTTGGCAGGGCCCACAGGCTGAAAACCTTTCTGCTAGAAGGCAGCAAGATGTTTATTTTCTTCCTTTTTCCTCAAACTTAATGAAAGCTTTTAAACCGAAGTGGATGGAGAGCCCCATCTCCCATACAGAGTAGATCTGAATTCCCTAAAAGCTCTTAGGTTTCCTGTAATCCAGTGAACGTAAACAAAGTCCACAACCAAACACACCTCCCCTTGGAAACGGTGAGAAAAATAAACCAGAAAGAACTAAAACCAGCATAGAAAGCCTTTGGTTAAGAAACACATGCTCGTGCACACATGCACATACGCACATCTCTACCTTGCTCGCAAGTCAGTCCCCATGCTGGAATGTGTAATACAAGCATGGCAGCTGCCTATACCACTAATCTAAGGAAAAGGTCAAAGAAAGGTATGTATCCAGCATTTGCTTTGAAATACTCTATAAGGAGAATGTGGCGGGATTTGGTTGGTGGTATTTTTTTTTCTTTTTTCTTTTCTGTTGTCTTTTCCATACTTCTCCATGGCCCTTTTGCATTCGTGTCATGAAGGAAGCAAACAGGGTCGCCTTTGATATTAAAGATCATTTATGTAGTTCCTTTGAACTGGGTTGGATTTTGGGGTTTCTTTGTGCAATCAAGGAGAAGGGAAGGTGTGGATTGTTTTGGACAGGGAGTTGCTCAAATATAATATTAGACAGTGAAATGTAGTTGCAGCCGGTACTCAAGAAGGATGGCAATAGTCTTGAATGAGGAAGAGATGAATGTTTTGATGTTTTGAGGTCAAAAGCAAGCTAATAATGGAATCAGGTAATGGGGAAAAATTTAGAAATATTAAAATTGCATTCAAGGAAAAAAATCTAGATTAGTGCTGTGCAGGGTAATCTTCTTTATGGACACTGCCTTACTCTGAGACAGCACTCAACAAAAACGAGGAGCATTCTCTAAAAGACACAACCCTCTGGCAATGATGACAAAGTACAGCGTTTCCTTAGCTTAATTTCTTCATGAAAGTGGGAGGAAAACAGTAATCTTTATAATTCATGTATTGATAGCAAAATGTTTAACATCTCAACCCTGAGAATAAAAGAGCAGATTCACAGGAATTACTCTGTAAATTTGCCTCAAAAGGATTCCTTCTTCACACCTATTATTATTATTTTTTGGTGGTGGATTATTTTTCTAATAGGATTAACATTACCCTTTTGGCTTCCGTGTAAATGGGTGAGTTCACCTTGCCATAAGCTGTTTCAGCTGGAATAGAGAAAATAGATTTATCAAATCCTTGAAGTTTTTTTTAAAAAAGTCTCCTGATGGGTTATTCTTCCCATAAATAGAGACATTCATACTGGCATCCCTCATGACGAAAACATTATTGATAAACTTTGTCCTAGATCCAACCGGTTAAGCTTCAAGGAGAATTTCTTGGAAGAACTTAATGAACTTAATGGGCTACAAAGCCCTTGCCTTGAAAAA
>NW_010208391.1:0-1577 GCF_000695765.1 Mesitornis unicolor | reverse complement strand
AAAAAAAAAAAAAAAACAGAACGAAAAAAGCACACTTGAGGCTCAACACTGCCAAAAACAACTCAGATGAGCTGGCTGTTCCTTCATCATTTCTGCATGACAAACCTGTCCCCCTTCTTTTCACTCCTGTCCTATTGATGGGGGTGAAGCCTTTTTATGACCCAGCTCTACCAGCCAAAGGCTTCATTTCAGCACTGAGAGAAACATAGAAGAGTCCTTCAGGATGAAAGGTAAGATAAGTGACTTATTCCATCAAGCTAAAGAGCAGCTCTTCCAGGGCAGGCGGGCCATTTGTATGCCATTTGGGTTCACCAGGAGAGATGCCTCTATTCTTCTCCCATCCCTACCTCCTGGCCCAGGAGTGAGTGCAGGGCTGAAGAGGAGTCTACATTTCACTCCGACCGCATTACTGCTCCCTGCGCATCGCTATAGGCCATCAGAATGAACCTGACAGCACTTTGAAGTCTGTAAACTGATTCCTAGGTAACTGTTTAGAGTTTCTTCCCTCCCCATCCCCCAAACAGCTTTTCATTTGATGTGCTGGCGCAGAGCTAATCTGAGAAAGGATCAGAAACTCGACGCTATTGACAGTAGTGACAGGAGTGTCTCAGTGTGACAGCTGATTGAGCCCGACTCGCATTTCACTGACAAACTCAATTGCTCCAGTAAACCAAGTGAAAGTCAATACAGACAGCTCCTCCTCGGGCCTGGAGTGCGTCCCTACTCCCCGAGCCCTCCTGGGGTCCCAGCTTAGAGCCCCATCCCTGCGTGCAATGGAGAACTGGACCTGCAGCTCACGCAGGCTTCAAGGGCAGTGGTGCAATGTTCACCCTGCTTATATAAAGCTTGGTTTATCTTACTTCTTTCCTTTCATTGTTTTAATAGAGACATCTCCTGGAAAATGAAGTTTCATCCTAAGTCCTCAGCCCAGGCTCATGCAGTAACAGTCAGGTAGAGCTGGAGGGCTAAGTGTGTGGTGTCTTCATGGTCAGCCTATTCCAAGCAGTGTCCATGTGGCTGTACACATTGGGATTAAGAAAAGGAAATACTCTGCTGGCTTTCTGGGGTGTAGATCAGCAACTAAAGTCAGCTGTGAGGCACAGAATTTTATAAAGGTAAAAGAGGTGGGAGAGGAGGCTCAAGCCCAATGCAGAAGGCAACCCTGTGTTGGTGGTGAGTAACCGGGCAGTTAAGTCAGTGACTTTACAGGTTTTTTTCCACTTTTTAATTGTCAGGCAGGGGTGTTTGTGGCTCAGAGCAAGCAAACTGCAAAGCAAGCTAAGCACCAGGCACAGGGAACCTGGATTTGCACAGAAAAGGCACAGGGAGACACGCTACATAGTGAGGAACTTGTGCAGGCTACTGTTTGCAAATGGAAATCAAATAGGTTGCCATTACCAATAATGAAGTGTGAGGCTGGCGTGGTTTCTGTCTCTCAGATTTCATCATGGTTTATTTTTATTAGGGACAGCTTCCTCGTGCAAAGTGTTGGCAAAGAGGCTGCTGGCAGGCAGGTGAGGAGGGGGGAGTGGGGAGGATGGGGCTTTGGGGTGGGGGGCACAAGACCCTTTCCCACC
>NW_010208390.1:0-3025 GCF_000695765.1 Mesitornis unicolor | reverse complement strand
GGGGGCGGTGGGAGGGGAAGGATGGGAGGGAACAGGAGACATGGAGAAGACTTGGGGGAAAGTTGTTCAATCCAACACAAACCCCTGCTCCTTCAATTCGCTCTTCATCCCAGAGCTTCCCTACAGATACAATACAGTGTATTCCACTTGGCTGTTGGTTGCCTGCAGTGCCTTTCTAGACCAAGAATAAAGGCTTTCAAGGATTTAAAAACTAGTTAGCATCTTGGCATTGCAACAGAATATGTGAAAGCTCAAAGAAAGAAGTTTAGGCTTTAAAACAAGTTCTGCTTTGAGAACATTAGAACATCTTAGCATATGGACAGGTGCATTAGGCAAACGATACAATTTAAAGACAAGCTTATGAAAACACAGGTGTGCTTGCCAAGATTTTCTGCTCTAGTTTTAGCATTTTTAGCATCTAGTTTTTCTTTCTAGATGAGAGATCAAGTTCTGCACTTCACTGATATTCAGTTGAAACAGTTGATGCCAATTAATTCCCTGAGCACTGTGAGCTGTTGGATTGGTTCAGACTGGCCATCTTAAAAGAAATTAATGTCTTCTCAAGAGCCTAGTGATTTTTGCCTATCTGGATTTTAGTGATTCCCCCACCTCAAACTCCGGATTAGGGTATTCACCAAAGAACCATTACAGGTCTCAGATTAAGTAAACCAGATGCTTATAGGCAGCATGGAACACATTTCAGATGAATAACTCTTAACAAAACAGCAACAGAAGACTTTGATGAATATTTGATTCCTATTAGTGAGTCTATTATGATATAGAAAAAGTATGCGTATCCCTGACACCAAACAAACTTTAAAAAGTCATAGAAGTCGTCCCTTCTTTTATCCACATAATTTAACTGCATGGAAAGATTAACTGTATAAAACACCCATTACATTTGAGAAGACAGTTTACTAAAAACCTTTTCCCACATTTTCTCACATTATACCCCAAGACAAGTTACATATACAAAGACTGATCCTTCACTATAAATCATGCTCACTCTCTCTTCTAAACCTTCAGAGGTATAAATACTTAAAGGGCCAACAAGTATTAAAACCAAACTAATCCAATATCAGTTTTGTAAGAGTACAGAGTTGCAGCAGTGCCCCTTCAAGGATAAAGCAGCAAATTCACGGCCACAGAGATCAGTTGCAAGGAGAGAAGCAGAACAGCTCAGTTAGAGCAATACATGCTCACAGCAAACCACAAAACAAGATGTTATTAATACTGAAGCAGTTATTTCAGGGCTAGAGACTTGGCATATTGCTGCAACCCTATCACTAATAAAATGTGGGCAGGACCTCGTAACACTGTTAGCAATCTGGCAACTCTGAAGTTATAGAAAGCTCCAGACTAAGGGACTAGTCATCACTCACAGCCTGCCTCAAACTGCTGTTCAACTTCTTACAAATATGAGCATCACCCTCAGAGCGTCAACTGAACACACAACAATTTGAAAGTTGCTGAAGCTAAAGGTGAACATAAAATTTCAAAAGAGAGTTTATGAATAGGGTAGTTAACTATTTGGCAACACTTCCAAATTCCCACTCGTTAACCCATTGTGGGAGTATTCTGTTGCTGAGAAAGAGTGCTCTGTTGTATTGCTCCTTTCTCAAACACTAAATTCAAGAAAATCTTTCTTCTGATTTAAATTAAAAAGGCATCTCAGGGCTACATAAGCACAGGGCATTGTCTGTGCCTTCCACATGGACGGACTCTTTAGTCTGGTAAGCATATTTACATATGAGCAATGTTCGTGCTACGGCTGCATGGAGGGACCCTCGACCCTCGTACTAAAGAGAAGTTGATCAGTTTCACAAGAGATAGTATAAAGCACACCAAGAGTCACAATTAAGCTAAAACTACATACCTTTTTGGAAGCTTCAGGGTGCAGAACCTGCCTAATGTGCAACTGTCCATCAGTACAGAAACAGAAGGAAGTACCTACACCAATGTTCAGCTCATTGCTCACGGATTGATTAAACTGCAAGCAGGAACAACAAAAGACATACTTGTGAAAGAGATCAGAGTGGCTGCATTAGGCAGTGTCATAAGGTGGTAATATTATTCTAGGGCAGCAGGAACATGGAGCTGAAGTTCCTGTTTGTATGAGCCTAGTCCTTCACTTCTGTAGATTTTTCTTACTAGCTAAAGACAGGTTAACTTTTATGGTAATCACAAGGAAATTGCCCCTCACCCCCCTCTAGTGAGATGTGGCCACACAGACAGTCCACATCACAGGGAAAAAAAAATCCTTTTGCAGGAGCACTTCCAAGAGTACTGCAAGGAGACATAAAGCACTGGTTGCAGAAAGCTGAAGGAGTGCTGGGGCAGAAGAGTCTTTCAGACAGGGCACTCAAGCATGTTGGAAGGGAGACGATGAGCTTTCCGCCCTATCCTCAGTGGGAATCAAACATGCCTCCCTGTTTATCTGGAAGCTTCAGTGCAGTCTCCTTCCCAGGGCTGATGAGCCACCACAAGCCTTAACAGGGCCTGCCACCACCCAGCCTTTTCATGGGGCACCTGAACTTGGCCTCTTCCAACACTGATTGGGAGTTACCTTCAGCTGGGACTCGGGACCCAACATGCCAGGAAACCAGGGTAGAGGAATGCCTGACCCTGACCTTCCTCTCCTGGGGTTCAGTCTCTCCCATGGTGAATGCACAAAAGGCAAGGGAGAAATCTCCACAAAGCTCACCACAGACAAGGCCGCCTTGCCCACGCATGTCTGTGGTGCCCCTGTGCCAAACTCCACTGCCCTAACGACAGTGGTGGAAAGGATAAATGAATGATAACACTGCCTCTACCCCACCAGGGAGCCCCCCAGGGGAGACCAGTGCCCAGCAGCCAGTTTCTTGGTGTCACCTGTCTTAATGCCTGCTCCAGCGGTGGAGCCAGTGCCAGGCTCTCCATATCCACCTGGGTGATCTCCTGGCACTCAGCTGTCAGCTCCAGGTGGTCAGGCCGGACCAGCACATCATGCAGGCACCCCAGCTCCAGAGAAAGCAGAGGAGGGGCA
>NW_010208389.1:8219-18432 GCF_000695765.1 Mesitornis unicolor | reverse complement strand
CAGCTTTTAGCCAAAGGCACTTCTAATAAAGTATTGACTAAATCAGAATTTAACATCTGCAATGTAACAGATACGGTGATGTATAAAACAGCCTGTGAAGTTGTTTAAGTCTGTGTAGTGCCCTGCTGAGAAGCATTTTTAGTATGAATTTACTGTTGCAGCAGGAGCTCTGAGAAAGTGATCTGGACCTCAAAGGAATCCGTGCACTAATCCTGTCGTCCCAGCCCTCCCATCTCACTGCAGCAAAGCGACAGCCACATTCTTGCCTAGCGTGGGTGAAGCACAGTGAGCGGCCTCACCCTGCTCTAAGGCTTCAGTAGCACCCTGATGCTTGCAAAACTGGTCACCATCAGACACTTGCCAGCTCTGTCGAAACAGAGGACAGAGACTTAAACAGTATTCTTATTTAGTAACCTGTACAAATGCATTATTACCATGTACTTGTATTTAACATTGTCCGTCAAGAGACCTGCGGTATTTTCCTTTTCTGTGTGGGATTTGGATTCTTCTTCCCACAATGCCCGTGTCGGCTCTTGAATCATAAACAAGCAGCCTCAACTGCTTCGTAAAAATAAAGCCACGTTTGGGGAAATCTTCATTTACAAGCATTTTTTAACTCTAGGCGTTGACTTTTTTATGGTATTTACAAATATGACTCAATTATACAGGAATACAGTGGAACCTTCTTCAACAGACTCCAACTTTTGCCCATTGGACACTCTTCTTTCTGTGAAAGATGCCAAGGGATGTAACCCTTCGCTGTGCTCCCTCTGTCCACTGAGGGCTGGATCTCCATTGCAGGAGGAATATGCAGACTTCACTGCAGTCTGGCTCCTACCTCTAGGACACAGCCTAGTGGATGTCCTGCTGCTCCACTGGGATCTGGTTCTCTCGAGCAAAATTTGTCTTTGTAAGATCTGCCTGAAAGTTGAGAGACACAGAAGGTGGACACTGTTAAGAGTGAACTGTATCCCTTGAGTGTCTGCTGTGGTGGACACTGTTAAGAGTGAACTGTATCCCTGGAGCGTCTGCTGACCATCCCCAGAAGGATTATGTGATAAAATCCTGTGGCATTTTAAAAGACAAATGAATTATTGGTCTAATTACTGTGGTTTGGCAAATCCATATTTGTACATCTCTATAGTTGTGTGGTATACCCTGCCATGCTAGTCACTGGCTCTGTGGCTGGCTGCACTGCAGATCTGGGATGCTGGGCTGATGTCTGAGTTGTGCAGAGTCATTTCACTTGGTATGGGAGGGAGGAGTGGGTTGAGTCAAACAAAGGGTTTTACTGAAGTATTTTAATACAGAATAGAGGCTTTTTTGCTCTTGGGCGGGCTGGCTAGGTGGTGTAGTGTGGGGAAAGCTTCCTCTGTCAAACGTGTATTGCTTGTCTGTGAAATGGGGTGGTGGTGCAGGTGTGGTCTGAGGTCGTGTCAGACACAATACCTTATGTTCCAGTCTTTGCCAAAGAACAATTTTTCTCTTCTCTAGTGAAGATGGCTTTCACCACGGCACCCTTCAGGCAGCGTGGTGTCCTCAAGTGTGTGATCCATGTACTCCATCGTTAATACATTTCTGTATGAGAACACTTGTTAGGAACAATGTAATTGTATTAAGGATGGTTTAGCAGGTACTTTGCATCTGCACAAATCTCTTCTGAAATGCTGTTTGCCTCTAGGAATAAATGGGACATGTGAACTGTGTAATTGCTTCCCAGCCATGCTGTCAGGCAGCGCCCTCCCTAGACACGGCGACATGAGGCACACCCCTTTATCTCTGAGCACCCATCAACGGGAATGCAAACAGGTGACACGTCAGCCTCTTGGCTGTGTGCTAAAGAGGTGGTGCTAGGAGAATACTCGTACTGGAAGTACTATCTCCAGTGAGCCTTTACTATTCCTTTAGCAGAGTTTGGGGTAAGTGGTATACTTTACTGTAAATTGATGTGCTTGAGGACTGCCTGATTAAGAGCATGTTCAGATTTCCTGAATTTTACCCTCTGTGTGTGTGTGTACATATTTTTACTTGCAGCTTGGTTGTTTGGTTTTTTTTTGG
Organism: Mesitornis unicolor; assembly: GCF_000695765.1. Taxonomy (NCBI): domain Eukaryota; kingdom Metazoa; phylum Chordata; class Aves; order Mesitornithiformes; family Mesitornithidae; genus Mesitornis; species Mesitornis unicolor. The sequence goes on along the minus strand of NW_010208389.1, from coordinate 16,374 downwards.
CTTGTGTTTTCATTTATTCATCTCTTCGTGCCTTCTTCCTTCTCCCCTCCATCAGCTCTGCAGCAGCATAGGAGTGGCATGTTTTGTGCAAGGCCAGTTTGTTCAGAAAGCATTTTCCCTGTTCCCATACTGCATGGGGGAAATCCTGCACGCCAAGACAATTTCCTTAATTTATTATTAACACTGCCATAGCCTTGAATGTTTTATCACACAATAGGGTTGTGGTATTTGTGTTCTGGAGGCAAAAATACAAGCCTGGTGATGTTGATGCCTCTTAATGTGAAAGAACCTTGGACGAGGAAATCCACTGAACAAAAGCAGCGCTTGCTTTGCAGAGCATCCCTTCTTGGCAAGCATCTGGATGTGTGTGTATGTGCAGGCTTCAGAGTGGCAGCTGTACAGACACAGCTCAAGTGACGGCTGTGGGGTCCTGTCAGCAATGGAAGAGGCCAGTCGAGTTTTCCCAGCACTTATTCATAGCCCCTGTCCATCTGCATGCTAGGTGAAGTGCAAAGCCAGAGCTGAGTGGGATTCAAGGAGGTGTTTACAAAAGGCAAAAACCCTCGAGGGCTTGGTGTGGAGCCTAAAACTGTGTCCATCAGTGAATTCTTTTAGCCAAGGAGTTCTTACTCTTAGAAGCAAACCTTGGAAGTGATTATTCTAAAATAAATTTGCTTTTGGTGACCTGATGAATCCTAACTATATCATCAGTTTTTCTGATTCTTCCTTTTCTACGTCCGACTCTCATGATATACAAAGTATGGAAAAGGAAGGAAAGACTGGAAGGTGTAAAGCTATGAAGCCTCATTTTGTTTTTTTAAAAAGCAAACTTGGAAGAAAAAAACGGGATGGGTTTATAGTAACAGGGCCCTGACTTTTAAAAACTCCGCAGCAGTTTGTGCTGTGTGTATATTCTTGTTTCTGTTGTGTGGAGCTGGATGTGTCTGGTCTGTAGGGCTGCAGGTCTCGGAAGCAGTGGGTGGAGATCACTTTTTAAATATTTGTACAGGGAGGAGGACAAGGCTTGCAACTGCTATGAAAATAGCTCTTTGCATGTCTCCAAGGATAGGTTAACTGTTCAGGGTTTCACAAGAACCACTCCCTGGAGATATTTGAATAATAGATTGACATTACGGGGTGCAGTGAAAGGTGTGTGCATTTCAAAACTTAAGGAGAAAATTTCCTTCTCAAGCAAATGCTTTAGAAGACAATTTTACACCCTTCCTGTGAAGGGCTCCTAGTCCTCTATCAGTCATCTGCAAACTGTATTTGTTACCAGCCATAGGGGGAATTGAGGTTTGAGTGGTCCAAATGATGCAGCGTGTTTGTCCAAACAGGTACTCTACTAATCAGACATGATACTAGGAATACCTTCAGGTTTCACTTCCCCAGGGTCTAACATTGACCATTCTGTCTTGAACCAGGGCTTTCACCCAGCTCTGTCCAGTGGAAGGGTGCAGCTGAACTGTAACAGTTTCTTATGCTAGGTGAAGTGCAAAGCCAGAGCTGAATGGGATTCAAGGAGGTGTTTACAAAAGGCAAAAACCCTCGAGGGCTTGTGGAGCCTAAAACTGTGTCCATCAGTGAATTTTTAGTGAAGGGCTGCAGTGCCCTTTCTTTCTCCGTAAGGTCTTGCACAGGGCATGAGATAAAGTAGCTTTCTTACAACACAAACTATCAGGGATTAGCTGGCATTATCATTTGTATCTTTCATTAAAAGTATGATCTATAAACCTATATACCTAGCTATCTAGCTATATACCTAGCTAACAAAGTACCAACAAGACAAGGCAAATACTTCTGCAGAAGTGGGATAGCAGAGTAAAAGACATGAAACTAGCTTGTCTTTGTATAATATAGTGGCCCTGTGATTTGCATTTAAGACTTATTAAGCAACAATTTACTTAGGGGTGTTGAAGCTGAAGGAACATGTACTTGAGTAGAGCGTGAGCTTGCACAGTGCTTTGCCCTTGGAGAACATCCGAAGGGAAAGGAAGCACCATATACGAGATGGAAGTCTAAATCAAATCCAGTCTTTAGTAAAAACCTCCTTGTTCACTTTTTAAAATATTTTTCCCTTTCTTCTAGTGCATTTCAATGAAAAGACCCTTTGTAGAGCTACAAGGTAGGCCATCTGATTTTGCTTTTCTTTTTCCTTCCCTAGCAGGGAGGAGGATTTAAAAAAAAAACGAAACAAAAACCCAAAACCCCTTTTCGCTGGTATGTGTGAGTATGTCTAACGGATCAGAGCCTTTAATTTTTACTAAAACTGTTCCTATGTCAGTGCATGGCTGTCTGTTCCACTTGCTTACTTTGAATATACCTCTGCTCCAGCCCTGCGTGGTGGATGCAGGCCTGCAGCTGTGGTGCATTTATGTAAAAAGCTCACTGGTAACTATTACTGTGGGGGTTTTTTTTTTTAAATTATTATTTTATTTTATTTTTGGTTGGGTTTTTGTTTTCAATCTTTATTGCAAAACTTTGTATGAAAACACAAAAGGAATTAGCTGGCTGTGGTGTGGTAGTGAGTGTGAACTCTGTCGCCTAAAACGCCTTCCCTGCAGGTTTTACTGTCGTTGAGGACGTAACGTCAACTGTGCCCTGTCTGGGGAAAGGGAGACTTCAGAACTGGAAATGGAAAATAAGCGTCAGATGCTTTCCACTGACTCTTCAGCTGGAGAGTACCTGGGTGGAAATCTGACCGCTGTCTGCGTCTGATCGCTGTGAATGCAGCCATGGCTGAGTCAGTTAATCACAGCTCTGGCTTGTAACCGAGAGCAGTACTAACGTGAAGCTGAACCTCCCCAGGCAGTTACGGTTTTAGCTTCACGGTGGTGACCGATGCCCACATACTCGAGATGCAGAGTTTGTTCCAAACCTCGAGCTGTGAGGTGCGACTCGAGAAGTGAATTGGTGTTTTGCTGTTCACACAAACTACTGGAGTGTTTGACTTGAAATGAATCGTTTATGTATTTCAAGCTACAAATAGTTCAACAAATCCGTATTTACAGTTGAAACAGCAGATTTTACCTTTCTAAATTTTATTTAATTATCTCTTATTTTTCTTCTTTTTTGGCTCTATTTCCCTCCTTCATAAGAGGCCATTTAACGCCAGCTTTAAGTTGCTTTTAGAATGGTTATTTTAGGCTTATCTTTTTATGCTCATTTATTTGAAAACAACATAAGGCGGCTCTCCACTATTTGTTTTGGGGGAAGAGAAGCTTGGTAGCTGCTCAACAGGAAAGTGCTACTGCACTCACATCATTCTTTCTGGTATATCTGAAATTTGCCAGTGGGTTTTATTATACATTCTAGCTGTTCCTGTGCTTTGATCGTACTATAGGTAATAGGGTTATTGGCAAAAAGGATAGAGAAAAGTTCTTAAATGCCATTGGAAAAATACGTGTGTTGTTTAATGACAATTCAGATAAAAGGTTTAAATGATTTAACTAGCATGATCAAAAGAAATTGAGTAGAATTTATGCTCTAAACAAAGCGAAACCAATCCTGACAAAAACAACAACAAAATGTTGCGTAGTTATTTTTCCTCCCGGTATGAAGAAACTTTTTAAAGACTGAAAAATAGCTGCTAATAGAAAATCATTGTCCTTCTTACTTAAATATAGTGGGCAGTCTGGAAGAAAACTGTATTTGAAGTACGTTAATAATGTCACAGGGAATGTGAGGTCAGAACTGCATGGCTGGTACGTTTAAGTAGCTTTTGTCAGCTTTCACACGGATTAAAAAGTTTTGCAGTTCGTGTTCCAGATATCTTGAATTCTTTGACCTTGATTTTTTTCAGTCTTTCCCGAAGAAGTTAAAATTGTGCTGCCTCCTCTTTGTAATAAGAGGAATGGGATAAAATCAACCATGAATTGATTTTCTGTTCCAGCTGAATTTGATATTGATAATTGGCATCATTGAGGGTTTAAGGTGAAACTGGTGAAAAAGAGAACAGAACTGGTCCCACTGCTGGATGCTTTGTAGTTCAAATAATGATTTGTATTCTAAAAAGAAGACTTGTCAGGTTTGTTTACTAACGAATCCTTTTCGCTTTGTGTTTTTTTAAGGTGTCTCCTGAATTCTCACTATGTCTGATGGGGACTATGATTACCTCATAAAATTTCTAGCGCTCGGTGATTCTGGAGTAGGAAAGACCAGCCTTCTTTACCAGTATACGGATGGAAAATTTAATTCCAAGTTTATCACAACGGTGGGCATTGACTTTCGGGAAAAGAGAGTGGTGAGTCTTCACAGGCCGGGTGTTACTTTAAAATGGTATCTGTCTTGCTGATGCCTAGACTCTTTGGTTTTTTTAATCTAACGTGCTGATCCTGATGTGTGGGCATGCAGAAGTATTAAAGGCCTTTCAGTGTAGTCTGATGATTTCCCAAGTGTCCAGAAGTCTGAATGGTGTAGAGGGCATTGTGCAGACTGGCTTTTGGTGGATGACATGCACCACCGTAGTGGAAGGAGTACGTACCTTAGTAAAATGAGAAACTGGTTTCTTCAATAACTCAGTATTCCTGTTGTGGCACAGTAAACATAGTGGGTTTACTAGATCAGCGTATTTGATAACTCGGGATAAGATGTAGGTTTCACAGTCTGAGTCATATAACCCCCAAATTCAGCAAGTTTGTCTCTAAAGATAGTGTTTGTAACCCTGGTAATGTTGGGCGCAATGACAGTTGAAGGTAAAGAAGATGACCTAACATGAAGTGTTCCAAACCAGAAATTAATCTGTTTTTATCTGATCCCTCCAAAGCCAACAGATGCCCTTACTCATATTTTCATACTGAGTAAACTCTTCAGCTTCTATTATTATCATACCATTTCTGCTTTTTCAGCTGCGATACGATAAGATCTATGCCCAGCTCTTTTTCAGCAGTCTTTTGGCAGCTAAGAAGAGATGTCATTATGAGTATATTCTGTTTGCTAATGAGGTTCTGTTAGTGGTACAAATTCATCGCCAGATTGCATGATCTGGTTGTTGCTTTCATATAACTGCATTTTAGCGTGAACACAAGACAAGATAGTAGCAAAAATAGAAAATATAATACTAAAATTAAGCTTGTCTAATGAAACGTACTGGCCACTCTGAATATCTTTTGGAGTCCATAGTCTATTGAACACTGCTTTTCCAGTTTTGTTTTTACCTTTATTTTTTAAATATTCAATTGGATGCAAAATTAAAATACAGTCCATGTTGCTTTTGTCTTATACAGCAGAGGGATTGAGTTGTAGTTGAGATCTTCGTATCGGCAAGTTTTGCTGCGTTTAGCGACTTTAAATGTCAGTTATTTTGTGTTCTGTAGGGGCTGGACTGCTAACACTCAGTTTTGCATTATTTACCTTGTGCAGGTGTATAGACCCAATGGGCCAGATGGCGTTGGTGGCAGAGGACAACGGATCCATCTTCAGCTCTGGGATACTGCAGGGCAGGAGAGGTATGTTCCACCCTCACACCTAGCAAGGAAGGCAGTTGCCATCAAGATAGCTGCAGATGGAACAGAGTACACGAATTCTCTTTACTGATTGTTACATTTTAATTGTACGACTCGGGATGGGAAAGTGCACGCACTTTAATTTTGGCAGTGATGGGAAGTTTCCTGTGAATACCTATTAAATAACAACTGTAATTTACAACTGTAGAACATTAAAGCTGCTATATTTTTTTTGTCTTTTGGAAACTTTCAGTTTAGTTTTTCATGGTCAATGCATATAGATATCTAAAAGCTTTTCTTTTTTCAATTTTCCTTAAATTTCTGTAGACACGTTGAGGTCTTGGGAAAGTCAGACAGGTGAAATCGCCTCAAAGGATTCTTTTCTATTTTTCTGTCAAAAGATTAGCATCCTAGTGGTAGATAGTTTGAAAATCAAGAACTGATGTGTACAAGGGACAAATCTCTGAAGGTTGAATTTCATTCTTACTTTAATGTCTGACTCCTGATCACGTCATGCTTTGTAGTAGAAGACACTATCTAAAACTCTGATGCTCGAGTGAAATGTCTGCTTGACTTCTTTAGGCCTTGATTACACCACAGTGATGTTACTAATTCTTGTTATCCAGTCCTTACATCAGCAAAACAGTTAGGATGAATATTTCATTCTAGTTAATTCAGTCTTGAGTTACCTCAGTTTTATGACTGTACACAATTATATTTTCAAAGTAGCTTGTCAGATGAGCCAACTCATTTCACTTTGCTGGTCTAGGTTTCGTAGCCTGACAACAGCTTTCTTCAGAGATGCCATGGGGTTTCTTCTACTCTTTGACCTGACAAATGAGCAAAGCTTTCTGAATGTCAGGAACTGGATAAGTACGGCATTTCTTGATTCTTTCTTTTTTCTTTCTTTCTTTGCATGGGCGGGAATGGGGTTATGTTTGTAAATATGGAGTCTCACTGAGAAACAGAACTGAAAATACTGGGTTTTATCCCTTTCTCAGTAAAAGAAGGTAGGTGTTGCATTCATAACTGTAGTAGCCGCTAGTGGTGGCTTCTAGCGCTGACCTGAAATTCAGCTTTGCCTACTGAACTTGAATCTTAAACCTGTATAAAAGCAAGCTGAGAGAACATCATATCCCAGAGTCTGGTGATACTCAGTAATTTGAGTGTGTAGAAAGCCTGGACAGAACTCTGTTTTGACTCACATAAAGCTTTGTCAGCAAAACTTAATGAAAGTCAGATGTTACTAGGCTAGTGTATCTAGGTGACGGAGTTCCCAAACTGCATCTGCCATCAGGAGAGGAAAGTATGTCCTTTCCTCGCAGCTCACTGAAGGTGCTTGGTGAGCATAACTCCTTATGCTACAAATACACAGCTTCTGTGCTAACTTTGTCAGGCTTCTGTTGCCCTGGCTTTTTCACTGGGTATGTGGTAGTGGATATCACCCTGTTCTCTGGCTCCTCAGCACAATAGCAGAAGTCGTGTGAAAGAACAGATAATACTTGTTTTCTGTCTTTCAAAGAGCTGTTTTCCTGAAGGACTTTCTGTCCCCTGAGACATGGGTAGTGCTATTAGTGAGCTTTATGTGTGACAGTAAGTTGTGACCCCTGTTACTGTGGTTGTTGTTAGGTCAGCTTCAAATGCATGCGTATTGTGAAAACCCTGACATTGTGTTATGTGGAAACAAGAGTGATCTGGAAGACCAAAGAATGGTGAAAGAAGAAGAGGCTAAGGAACTTGCAGAAAAATATGGGTAAGTAACTTCCTTCCAGTTATTGCTGTGTTTAAAGCAGAATGAAATGGTTCCTGTAATGTCTTTTCTGTATATTGAAATGTTAATTGTGAGAACAATCATTCTAATGTTTTCTGCATTGCCTAAAAAGTCATACTTAGTATTGCAACAGTCTTGCACTGGAGATTCGTTATTCCTCTGTCCTCCGCAGTAAACAAAGTATGTTTTCACAAACATTCTGGAAAAGAGAGATAAATTAGCTTCAGAGGCATGTGAATGATGGGCTGCTTAATTCTTTGCTCTTGCCTGTGCTGAGGCTTTCTATGGAGCACAGAAAACCCTCTTACAAAGCGAAATCCGAAAGAGCATTTGGTGAGGTGATGAATATCATGTCAGATTTTAGGGAAAATAAAACTAAAACCAGACAAAGACACTCGAATTTACAAGCTGAGTTGTTTTACAAAAATTCGCTGTAAGGTAGCGGTTGTCTCTGGCGTGGCCATGGAAACATGTGGGCTCAGTTTCTCCGAGAGCCTTGGGACCCGTTCACTGGTGCTTGGACAGTCCACTGACAGAGCGTGCAGGGTTCCCACAGAAGAGCAGTTCTGGTCCAGACCACGGTTCCCCTGTTCTCTGCCCCCTCTCCGTTCAATCTTCTCTCAACTGTTCAAGCAGTTGTGTTAGACTGTACCTTAGGTGAATTCATAGTGACTTAGCCTTAAAGGGGCCCGCAGGCATCTGCACTCTCAGAGATTCCCAAGGACTCTGACAACTGAGTTAGACCAGCAGGAAGACGGGGTCGCCTTGCCCTTCCCCCTCCCTGCAGGCACAGGTCATGTGTCCCTAAAGGAATGGTGTGAAATCTTTGTTCCTGTCAGACACTAAGTCATCCTATAGTACTTTCATGCTCCCTTAACCCTTCTGTGGGTCTCACCTCTGGATTACATTTGCATTTCAGTGTGGATCAGAAGTGCACTTT